>NC_137045.1:20269188-20354188 GCF_032717465.1 Coenobita brevimanus | reverse complement strand
CTGCCCTGCCCATCTGTTATACTTAGGCTAAGGCTGTTCCGGCACGACCCAGGTAGGCGGTCGACTAGTGCTCTTGTACTGAGTATTTCTCAGTGCTTACAGAAATGTGCACGCACGTACTGATTTACCCCGCCATCCTGTGTCATATTTATGGCTATTCCGTCATGATGCAGATAGGAGGTCGACCAGCACTCTTGTACTATTTATTTTTGTGTTGTAAATATATATTTATGTAATGTTTTGTCCTGACCCTCTGTGTCGTAGTTACCACTATTCCGACATGACCCAGGTAACCAGTGGACCTGTACTCTCTGATATGTGAATTTTGGTATATATGTAAGCATACGTGCAAACATACCCTAACTCCTCAACACACGTTCCACAAGGCTTGAACTCATCTTTCAAAACGGTAAGCTGACTGACGACTGACTGACTGACTGACTGACTGACAGTCTTTGGCTGTGCTGATCCTTTAAAATATGTCAAGCAGCTCAAACATTTACTTTTCCTGTGCTTCTGTGTCTTTATGTCGAGAATCCTGACGACTGAAAAACTGTCTGGACAAAATGAGACTCCGTGACAACAAAGCCACGGGAGAAATATTTTCCCATGCAACCCAATGAAGCGTTGGCTGCAGCAGCTAGCAAGTGACAGACATAATAATATTACTGGCAGTCTGTCAAGTCTGGAATTCAACATCCAAAATGTTTTCCCTCCAAAATTGAAAAAGCTTGATGAAATGGAATGTCGAAGGCAAAACTACTTCAGATTCATATTTTTTTCAGCAATAGAATCTCTTGCTTTAACTGCTGCTTACAGAAACTTAACACCCGGTTATATAATTTACTCTCTATTACACTGGGGAACTACAATCCACTACAGTTTACCACTACTGTATTATGTATTACTCCATTTTTGGTTCGGAAAAAGAGATGCGAAATGGGAAGGAATGGCGTGAGAGGAGGGAGAAGGAATAAGGGACATGAGGAAGGGGAGGGAGGTAAGGTTGAGAAAAGAGAGAAAGGAGGAGAGACAGAGAAAGAAGACGGAAGACTGAGATGGCAGGGTATGAAAGTTTTCAATCAACCAATTGAAAGAACAAGGAGGAGGAGGACAGAAGGGAAGGGGGAACAGGGATAGTGGAAGGAGAAAGAGTGGGGGGGGGGAGATGAAGAAATGAAATTGGCAGAGAAAGAATATGACTGAAGATGGGAGATGGAGGGGGAGGAAGTGACATGGCAGCCAGAATCTATATTATATTGATCCGATTTCTGTATGTTTGTTTGTTTGTTACATAAAACAACAAAAACAGCGCAGCGTGGCGCAATTTTTATTAGGGCAAGGTACCGTTAAAATGCTCTAACTTGAAGAATAAAATAATTTTCAGCCTAACTGGGCCACCGGCTCCCGAGTTAAGACTCATTTCTGGCCTTTCACTTCAAATTTAGTATTAGCTTTTAGTGGAGGGAATGGATCCGTTCTTGGCCCGGCACTGAAATCACCAGCATGACAGAAGCGAGAAGAGTGACGTGTTTGTTGTGTTATATCTCTCGTCTCTCCTTCTTCTCTCCTTATACTCCTAAAATTGTATACTATAAAGTTATTGTATACAGTAATTCAGTATAACAGCAAACACTACTATCTTGCCCCCCCCCTCTCTCTCTCTCTCTCTCTCTTCTCAACGGGCTTCCCAGCAGGATAAAATGAAGGGAAAAATCCTCGCTCCGTCTCGCTCACAGCATGAGTAATTCAAATTTCTGTTACCTTTCAACTGAAAATAGGAACTGATTTGACATCGAGTGGAGGACCCCGAAGGCGGCCTTCAAGCTAGTGTACATGAAGGATGAAAAACTAAAATGAGTCGAGAGGGAGAGGAGAAGAGCAGGAAGAAGCATCAGATCGAACATACGGAGATGGTGATGAAAAAAGAGAATAACATGAACTGGACGATGATGGAAAGCTGGCGAAACGAAAGAAATGCCCGGAGATTAGAGAGAGAGAGAGAGAGAGAGAGAGAGAAAGAGAGAGAGAATTTCGAAACAATCATACCGGTACATCATTTATATTATTACTTGTTACTGAGTACGAAAACTCACACAAGTAAAATAAAGAAAGGACGGTAAAGGTTATAGTTAATCCATACCTCTGTAAATTAAACATTACTAATAATCCTTCCAGCCTTTCGTCTTCTTTCCCTCTCCCCCCTCAAAGAAAAAAAAAAATAATGCAGGAATATGACTGGATGAGACGTAGGGCTGGGAACCAATGAGAACAGAGAAAGAGTGTGGGGCTGCCAAACCCACGATAATTCCCGCGTCAACACCAACTAAAGGACTGGGTTTGCTCAGCCCAAGTTCTGGCCTCATGTTTTTGCATTATGTCAACAGCGAGGGAGAAGATCCACCAACTCCGCCTCAAAATTAACATTGACAGCGCCGCGGGGTGGGGGCGGTGGGGGGGACAGAAGTATTAATATTACGGATGCCTATGTATGAACCTGGGAATAAGCTCCACCAAGATATCCCTGTTTCTAATGATAAAAGCACAGGCGCATCGGGAAGTAATTAAGAGGAAAACCACACAGAGAACATACGGAAAAACATTGAGATATATGCACAAACACACCGAGGCATGAATAATATGGGTAAGAGCAGCGTTTAATATCAGCAGACATCAAATAAACACTCAGAACGATAATAATAATAATAATGATGATGGAACAGTAAAAAAAAAATAATAATAATAACAATAATAATAATAATAACAATGTAATAACGGAACAACAACGATCATAATAAATCACACCAAAATACAACAACATACAGTACACCATGCAACGCACATTCACATGAAAACTTCCACACAAGCACATATCTGTCAGTGAGAAAAGACACGTATGCTCTCAAGGAAATATCTGGATTCCTTAGAGATGCTGTTACTCCAAGTTACTTCCCCAACCGATCAGACACTTGGCTTTCAGTGCTACAGAATTTTACGCTAATGGAAGGAAGTACTGTTGAGATGAGCTTCAGATCGTAATTCAGATGGTAAATAAAGGACTGGGTATCATAAGGAGTGATAGGTAAAAAAAAAAAGGGGGGGGGGGAGCGGGGCATAAATGGGAACGATGAGAGAGAGAGAGAGAGAGAGAGAGAGAGAGAGAGAGAGAGAGAGAGAGAGAGGAAGTGGGTGGTGTTACGGATGGGAGTGATAGGATAAGGATGTATAAATGGGCAGCAAGAGAAGGAGAAATGAGTAATAGAAGGGGATAGGCGGAGTAAGACTGAAGGAACAAGAAGTGAGAGAAAGGTGAAATATGTGTAGGAATATTGGCGCATCGGTAAAAAAAAGGACGTGGAAGTGTGAGGTAGATGGAATACTGCATGAGGAGAAATTGTAGTGTTTGGGTAAGGAATGAAGTGGAAGCGAGAGAGTAAGAATTGTATTGTGAGGGTGAGACAGTAAGGGGAAGTGAGAGATGAATGAAACATGAGTAAGAACTGTGTTGTAATGATAAAGGTGTGATGACTACGTAGAGCCCACCTCCTTCTCGATGTGCAGGGCGGTGTGCCAGATGGTGAAGGCAAGGCGGTGAAGCACCCCAGCATCCATCCTGGGGTCAGAGCGTGCCCGCCGTCGTCGCTGTCGTGAACTACTGGCATCAGACCGTCCCGAGGATCCCAGAGAGTCCCAAGATGATCGCCCCGACGACCCTAATGAGTTCCATGAGGCGGAGGGAGCAACACGGCCGGGGTGGGCAGCGCGGGGTAGGGTGGCGGGGGGCGACTCTGGTGTGGAACTGGGCAGGGAGGGAATAGAAGAGTAAATCTCATCCGTGTCCTGGCGGGACGTCCTGGCCTGCTGGGGCCACGTGGGTGTCCCCTCCCCCAGCAAGTTTTCGGGGCTGGGACTGCCGCTGCTGCCCACGGGATACGACGCCCCTCGTGGCCCTGGGTCGGCAGCTCTGCCTGGAGGTACAGGGGGAGACACCAGTGGATTGTGAGGCCCCACCGGCCCCGTGGTCAGGCGGGGTGGGGGCAGAGGAGGAGGGGCGTCATCGGCACGTCGGCGGTATCGTAGGGGAGCAGGGAGAGGCGGGACAGGGCGGGAGTATGACGTCTCACTGACACTCTGATACACTGGGTCCTCCGTGGTGGTTGTCGTCAGGCTAGAGTAGATCTCATCCTCGCTGCGCCCGCCCTCACTAGGGTACTCTAGGCTAGAGTAAAGGCCGTCATCCTCCCCACTTGTCCACTTGGGCTGTAAGGGGGTGGGGGGGTCTTGCCGCCCTACTGCCCGCCTCGGCTGTGGAGGTGGTTTTAGTTCTATCTCCTTTTCCTTCTTCTTTGTTAAAGTCTGATACTTGGGTTCAGGCTTGGTGCTTTTCTTGGCTGCCTGAGCTTTGGCCTCTGCATCACGTTCCTTGAAAGTGCGCTTGGTGGGCGAGTGGTACTTGTCGCCCCGTGGTGGTCTCTTAGGTGCCACGATGCCCTTGGCCTCCTGTTCTAGTTTGCGTTGCTGTAAAAGTTGGTAGTTGGATTTCACGTCCTGAATCATCTGAGGCGTGACAGCCTGGTACACCGGGTCGCTCTCTGCCGCGTCAGGGGAGGACTGATACAGAGGTTCGCCAGTGCCCGGCCCCGTCACCGGCCGGAACACAGGCTCAGGCGCTGTGGTTCTCGGTGGGGATGCCTGATATAAGGGCTCCGCCTCGTCAGCCTGCAAGGGAGAGGCTGGGCTAGCCAAAGACTGATAGAGAGGCTCGCCTTCCTTCACCCTGCCAGGGGCAGCTGGATGGACTGGATCTGGCAGGGAGATCCTGGGTGGTATGCCCTCATACAAGGGTATAACACCCGGCACCTTGGCTGTGACAGGCTCGGTTGGTGGTCGAGCAGTGATGGCCTCGCATAAAGGTGCAGTGGTGCGGGGCACTGCTGCTGTGGGGAGGTGGCTTCCCACTGGCTGGTGGCCGCCAGGTTGTGGTTGAGAGGAGGGGGGAGCATGGGTGGTGGTTGGTGGGTGGGAGCTGGGCGGAGGGTGCGTCGACATGGAGTAAGTGGTGGGTGGAGGATGAGTGGACATGGCATACGTGGTGGGTGGAGGATGAGTGGACATGGCATATGTGGTGGGTGGAGGGTGGGTGGAAATGGGGTAAGTCGTAGGTGGAGGATGGGTGGACACAGGATAGGTGGTGGGGGGAGGATGTGTTGACATAGAGTAAGTGGAGTGAGACGGATGAGTTGACAATGGGTGAGAGGTGGGTGGTGGATGGGTGGACACAGGATGACAGGTGGGTGGAGGATGGGTGGACATGCAGTAAGTGGTGGGTGGTAGATGGGTGGAGACTGGATGGGTGGCGGGTGGCAATTGATGACTGGTGGGCGGCTGCATCCTGAGTGGCACCTGGCCATTGACGCTGGTGGGTGGGAGTGGGTGGGCATCTCCGTCTGGGTGGCGTGAGGGCAGGGTGGGGTAGGGACGCTCGTAATTAGGCTTGATAGTAGGGATGGGCTGGAACTCATAGTCAAACATAGGTGGCTGGTATCTTGGCTCTATGTCTGGCCGTCTGACCCCGACTTCCGGCCCTCTTGGTGGCAGCTGCTGGGTTTTGGGTTCTATGTCGGGTCTCTTGGGCGGTAACTGTTGGTATTTGGGTTCAATGTCAGGTCGTCTTGGGGGTAGCTGTTGGTACTTTGGTTCTATGTCTGGTCCTCTGGGTGGCAGTGGCTGATATTTGGGTTCTATATCGGGTCTCCTTGGGGGTAACTGCTGGTATTTGGGCTCTATATCTGGCCGAGCAGACATTGGTTGGAATTTTGGCTCTATGTCAGGCCTTGCTGTTAAACCTGGGTATTTGGGTTCAATGTCTGGTCGTCTGGGTGGTAACTGATGATATTTTGGCTCTATGTCTGGTCTTCTGGACTGAACCTGGGAATATCTGGGTTCAATGTCTGGTCTCGGGGGAAGTGGCTGATATTTGGGTTCGATATCAGGTCTTCTTGGTGGTAGCTGAGGGTGCCTGGGTTCTATATCAGGTCTGGGTGGCAGTGGCTGATACTTGGGTTCGATATCAGGCCTTGCTTGGACTGGCTGATATCTGGGTTCAATATCAGGCCTCCCATGTGTGTGTGTTGTATATCTGGGCTCAATATCAGGTCTCCTGGGTGGCAACTGTTGGTATTTGGGCTCGATGTCAGGTCTTGGAGGCATTTGCTGATACCTGGGATCGATGTCGGGTCCTCTTGGAGGCAGTTGTTGATATTTGGGCTCAATATCAGGTCTTCTAAGTGGATATTGCTGATATCTGGCGTCATATTCAGATACTCTTGGAGGCAACTGCTGATATTTAGGATCAATATCAGGTCTTGGAGGTAACTGTTGATACTTAGGATCGATATCAGGTGCCCTTGGTGGAGGATGTTGATATTTGGGATCTAAATCTGGATGCATGGAAAACGGTTGAAATTTGGGTTCAATATCAGGCCTTGGTGGAGAAATATAGTGATACCTGTGATCAGGATCATGCCTCTTGGGTGGGATGGTCTGGTACCTGGGCCCTGGGTCATACTGCGGTGGGGGCGGTAGCGGTTGGTACTTTAAGTCAATCCCAAATTTTTTCGGTGGCAGAGGTGGGTATCCAAAGTCCATGTCTCGTCTCTTGGGAGGGATGGTTTGGTACCTGGGTTCAGCCTCATATCTTGGCGGTGGAAGAGGATGGTAGCGGGGGTCGAACTCATACCTCTTGGGTGGGGGTGCAGGTTGGTACCTTGAATCAATTTCATGGTGCCTTGGAGGAGGAAGATCGTGGTATCGTCGCATTTCAGGGTCATGTCTTTTTTGAGGAACTGTCTGATATTTTATATCCACTTCTGGCTTCCTTGGGGGTAACATTTCGTACTTGGGGTCTAAATCATACTTGCGAGGAGGCAGCGGCTGATATTTTGGTTCACTGCTGCGCCTTTTGGGAGAAGAAACTGAGATGTCTCGCTTAGGTGAACCAGGCTGATGGCTGCTGCCTGTGTCTCGCCGCTTGGGAGAGGATGGTAACCCTCCTGGTGCCCCAGGTATTGCCTCTCGTCGCTTTGGGGAAGAAGAAGATCCATCAGTGCCACGTCTTTTTGGTGATGGAGGGTGGTGTGCTGTGGTGAGGTCTCCATCACGTCTTTTGGGTAGGGTTTGGTATCTCGGTTCCGAGGTGTGCTTTCTGGGTAATGACTGGTATTTGGGATCTATTTCACTTCGTCTAATCTGAGTCTGTTGCCGGCTGGAATCCAGATCATGACGGCGTGGTAATGACCTGAATTTGGGCTCTGGTTCATGGCGTTTGGAAGCACTCTGTCCTCGTGCATCAGCATCTTTTGGTGTGCGCTTGGACTGGTCCCGACTTGAACGACGAGGAAGTGACTGATGATCTGAGTCACGGCGTCGCTGCTTACCTTCACTATCTCGACGCTTCCCAGAGGACGACTTGAGCTTGGGTTCACCACTGCCAGATGAGCTTCCAGAACCTGAGGTTTCCCTGGTGGAACTTTTACTGCGACCTGGTGGAGGAGCAAGGACAAGTGGGAGGGTAGCCATGGCAGCAGAGGTATTGCCTTCACTCAGATTGCGACGGTGAGCTTTGGGTAGTGAGGGGGTATTAATGCCCAGTTGTTCAGCTGCTGTGGGGCCAGTTGAACCAGCTGGTGCTGTACGCTGAAGCAGGTATGATCCCACCCCTAGGGCTCGACTCAGTTGCCCAGGCCTGTTGTGACGTGGCAAAGAATAGAAGCCAGTGGGGGGTCTGCTGGCTGCTGGTGTGGGCTGGTACACAGACAGTAGGGGTGCTTTGGTCCCTGCTGCCTCACTGGTGTTGGGTATACCAGTGGGCAGTGCCCCTGAGGTGATTGTAGGGGGTGCTGAGCCCGGAGGTGCCCATCCTCCAGTAGACGTGGTGGCCGGCAACAGCGGATGAGAAGTGTTCCTTGCATTGTTGTTGTTGTTAGTGGCATTGTTGAGATTGTTGTTGTTGAAGATAGTGAGTGCAGCGCTGGGAAAGCCAGCAAAACTGTTCTGGCGACGGAACACCTTGACGGTGCGCCGGGGCTGGTTGGAGGGCGGCTGGCTCATCCCGGTCTTGGTAACACAGGCACACGCACTGTCACACACACAAACACACGCTTACACCCTCCCTGCCTCCATCAAGTAATATACAAAGTTTGAGCTGCCGGAGGAGAGAGTGGTGGCTGGCAGACTATGGTGTAACATCAATACCTGTCTTCTCACCTCACAAAAACACCCAATCTCTCTCTCACACACAAGTACAGCCTCGACAATGAACAAGTAATCAAAAGAATGTGGCCCAGCAAACAACTTCACTACATCAATCAAGACTGGGGCTGCACGGGATGGAAAATAATGACCACTAAATTTCCTTGACTGGACGCTGTGTGACTGGGTAAGAGTGCAAGAGAAATTGACGAATGAGCGCACGTGTGATGGCCGACAACACTATATGAGCCAATGGGGGACGAGCACCAAAAGTTGACCAATCATGCGGCAGCTCCTACATAGTAAAAAGCCCTACAGGACTTGAACGTTGAGCTAGAGGGGAGACTATTATTGAAGAACTGTACAAATGTTTCTGATCACAACTTCGAGTGAGCGACTTTGGCGGGGTTTTGTGTAGACGAAGCCCCACGATTACTTAAAAAAATCCCCTAACACTAATTCACTTATAAAAAAAAGCAGCTGCGAGAGTCAGGGGATTCGCCGACTGCCAATATTATCGAGTAAAAAAAATTACATGTATGACCTTACACTATGGAACGACAAACAACGACACCTAAGAATACAAAAATTGAGAAACAACAGCAAGATTGTCTAAAAACTTGGGTTTGGTAGATGTTTAGGGGGGAGTTGGGGTGTGGGGACAGGGAAAGGTACAAGAGTGAATCCCTCCTACCGTCCGACTTACTTCTTACCCACATCTAATCACAAGTACAACCAGCTATCAATCACCCTTCACCATCATCCCTTATAAGCTCGTTCGGCAGACCATCAGTATTGAGCGATGCGATTGGTGAGCACGGATGGCGCAAGAGACGAAAAACCCCTCCTCATATTATTAATACTATTATTATTAAAACTGCCGGCCGCTACGTAACGTCTAGGGAACACTAACAGAGAACACGACAGACAAACGTAGAAAAGTTGATCTGATACAAAAAACAGACGTCCCCGCACAGCTACGTTCTTTGAGGCATTAAAAAAAATCTACGAGCTTTCTTGATGAGCTACATTTAAGATTTGAGTAATTTATTGTATTTAATTTTAAAAGTATTATCTGCTTATATGCTCTTATTTAATTTCTTCGATTTTCATGTATTTAATATTATTATGCAGGAGTGTGATTGTGTTATGTTAGTTAATGTACTTTGTTTACGAGAGCCACGTTATCACAACGTCACCGGCACGTCATCACTACAGCACGTCAGGACCAGTACGTCAACGCGCCAGCCTCTGGGTACAGCAAGTGGCCGCCTTCTTGCTTTTGTTTCTTTTCTGGTGCAGGCTGGTGAGGGATGAGGGTCGTGTGTGGTCCGTGCCTGCCTTCTTGCCAGCTCGAGCCCACCCTCACACGCTCGCCACTGTGAACAATTGGCACCAGCGAACACCACCGCCACCGCCCACGCCACCGGCAGGAGCACCAGGAGAAGCAGCAGTGAAATAGAGAGCAAGAGGAGAAGGGTACCGACGCCTAGCCACATCCATGGTTCACCTCCTTGGACAATATTATAACAGATTCTGTTTCTCACGAGCAAATCTTCATGATGATTCGATATCCCTTCTAATGCCAAGATCCTGCATATGGTTCCTAGAACCCCTTAACATAGCAGGATAAATATTGTATGTAACTGTGACAGCCACATCTGACAGAAATGGTAAGGGATAGTCAAGTGTAGTGAGTGCTTATTCTGGTTGGTGAGTGAGGACTCCAGAAGACCAGTGTGGACAAGTGACGGTGGTGCAGGCTAGCCCAGCTGGTGTGGGTTGGTGAGAACTGAGGGGATTGTTGTGAAATGTCAGAGGTAAAAGCAGCCCGGGTTGTTGAATACTAGGGCTCCTGGGGAATGTTGAGACCTCGCAATGAGGGCTGTAGAAGCCTATTCGATATAGTGAGGGCTGGTGAGGCTACTGGTGCTACTAGGGGGCTGGTGAGTGTTACTAAGGGGGATCACAGCTGGAACGTTTAATGAGGGGGTTTATTGGGTGCAGGCGAGATCTCTGGAGTGGTGAGCGGTGTTACTGATGTCACCCAACGCTCCAGGGGGCTGTTGAGGGTCCTAGCTGATGTTGGCGAGGGCTACTGAGGCGTTCTCTGGAACCAGTGTGGTGTAGGATGCAGGTGGAGGGGGCTGGCGTGAGGGCTAGTGAGAGGGCTGGTGGGACTAGCTAGTGAAACTAGTCGGGGGTGATGGAGAGTGATGCTGGGTGCTTGATGTGACCGCCCGGTACACCCTGCCAGCTGCTGCAAGCCTCCTGTGCCGTGCTGTGCGGTGCTGTGCTGTGCTGGTAGGGCGGCTGCAGCATCCCCGTCACCTTATCTCACTGCCTCACACCTGGTCAATACTCACTCGGGCACACTACAACACTTGCCCGCTAGCACACTGACACCTGCACACATCTCCACCTGGTGATGCTCCCACTCTCACCAGGATTTCTCTCTCTCTCTCTCTCCTTCCTCCCTCTTTTGGGGGGACACTTCATTAAAATATTTTCAATCGCACTCGATACCTTCCTTCACCTCGTAACCATTAACACTTCCCCACTTTTTATACAATTCCACCAAAATTTCCAGACAAACAACGGGAGAGAGAGAGGACAGGAGACGCACACACAAAAAAATTATATATAAATGCGGGGGTAAATTTTCAAAAGCAAAGGTCAAGGCAGGCAGCAGTGGGGAGCGAGGTCAGTGACGGGTGGCACTCGGGAGCTCCGCGCTGGCACTGGCACTGGCAGCGACGACTACTACCACCACCACCACCACCACCACTACCACCACCACCACCACCGCTACCACCATTGCCGCCGCTGCTACTACTCTCGATGCCCCCCTATGCCCCCCCTCCCTCCTCCTAGACGCGCGCATATCGATCTCACGCTCTCTCTCTCTCTCTCTCTCTCTCTCTCTCTCTCTCTCAATTTATCTCAATATTCACTTAATAACGTTTCAGTCATATAACTTTATACTTACCACTTTCATACATCACTTTCCCTTCTCACACCGCAATTTCTAGGTCTCCCCTACTCTCTTTCGCTCGCCTTATCCCCTCTCTCTCTCTCTCTCTCTCTCTCTCTCTCTCTCTCTCTCTCTCTCTCTCTCTCTTTCAGCGTCTGCCAGCCTAGCATTAGCGTTGTCACTGCTGGTACACACAGCTCAAGACACGGGTAGGCCTACATGTTCAGCATCTGTCATTTTTGTCTCGTTCTTTCAGTGATTTTTATTTCCTTCTTTTTGCCTCCAGACGATTGTAATGAACTATCGTCTTCATCTAACCCCTCTAGTTCGAAAAACCTCTCCTAACCTACGTATTATCGTCAGAAGCTAGCAAGGGAAAAAAGTGTTTGATTAGAATTTAAAAAAAAAGAAAAACACTTTAGAGGAGATTCATATATATTGACAGATGAAAGCTTTAACCCAGCCATCTCCTCTCGCTCCCCCACACCCTCGCTCCTCCTGAGAAATCACTAGTAGGCCTAAATAACCATCTGGTTTTCAATCTGTACATACGGTAGAAATGTATGAATGTATGAATGCGTTGCGGGGAAAAAAATATGACTGAAGAATGTGGCTGAATGAATGAAAATGGATGAATGTGTCTGACTCGTTTGTCCTTCACTGTCAAAAAAAAAAAAAAAAAAAAAGAATAAAAAAGAAAAAAAAGTGCCCGTCACCTCCCTAAATTATTACTCTCGTTTTTTGTTTCATATCAAAACCCAACAATACGGTGACGTTTTCTGCATTCTCATCTCCATACTGTCAAAATACTTTATACAACTTCGGAAGGGCCTCAAGCAATAAAGGGGCTAACTTCTTTATTACAATGACGTATTTGATATTTTTCCTGGCACTAGACGATTATATTCTGCTTAGGAGGGATTTTTTAGCTGGAGGGTATACAGCCTTCATTAACTCCTTCACTTATAGAGGTCTGTCCTAAGATGAATAAAATGATCTTACGGTAATAAAAATAAACTCTGAAGAACGTCCGTGGACTGAAAAGGTTAATAAGGACAATATCGACCCATCCAGTTCTAAAAGTCTGTAAAATCGTCTGGTAAGAACGTGAAAATAAACATGGCAGGACTTGGTGTTAATCTGTGGGAGAGGTGGGTGAGGAAGGAGCCATCCAGTGTGCCGTCGCAGCATCGTATATCAAGGCAAAGGCCACTCTCTCCCAAAGGTACCTAATGGGGCATGGGTTTGTGCTCCCTAGGTACTCATACTCTCTCTCTCTCTCTCTCTCTCTCTCTCTCTCCTATTCACTCATTCTTTCAGTCATTTTCATCCACTCTTGCTGTCACTCTCACATTTTCACTCTTATATTCATACAATGTTTCACTCACTAGCTCATTTTCATTCATTCACTCATCCTTACCAGATCACTATCACACTCATATTCGATCACTCATATATTCAATCTCATTTTACTCTCAGATCTCATTATTACTTCACTCTTACTCACAACTCTCACTTATATTCAGTCCCGTTCAGTTCTTTCACTCTCACACGTGTGCATTCCCTCTCACTCACTTTCATTCTTGCTCATCTGATCACTCGTATTCACCCACTCTCATATTCTTTCATCCTCTCACCCATAGCTATTCACTGTCACTCACAGTCACTTTTCTCACTCTGCTTACTCATAAAATATTACTCTTTCACTCATATTCTTCCTCTCATTAATATTCATTCACTATCACTCATATTCGATGTCTCATTCATTCACTCACGATCATCCATCTTCAGCCATAATCTCTTTCATTCTCTTTTTCACTCAAGCTCACTCACATTCTCGTTCGAATCTGATCAGTCTCATTCATCCTCTTACTCTTTCACTCACACTGTTTCATTTACTCATAATTTCATCACTCGGTCAAGCATATTTATTCAGTCTCACGCACTCACTCACTCACTCTCTCCTCGTCCAGTCTCTCACCTTCAACTTGACATTCACCATCCTCCTCCCGCTCTGTTTCCCCAACCACACTCATCATCCATCACAACATACTCTCTCATTATCACACACACACACACACACACACACACACACACACACACAGTAAATCCTTCTGGCCCTGGACCTCTTTTATTCTTTCATCCTACAGACGATTTTTTTGGTACAAGGGCGACGTCAGGCAATGAAAGGGGTTAATATAAGGTATATCTAACTCCCCCATTTCGAAAGTATCTCTAAAACTGAAGGAAATCGTCTGGTGGGAGAGGATTTTAAAACATAAGAGACGTCAACTTAGTGAGGGGGTTTGCTTTACCTGCTTGTTTATCTGTGAGTTTATATGGTTCCCTGTTTATCTCTTTGTTTACGGTGTGTCATTGGCGCTGCGTAGCTGTCTATTTGCGTCCCCCCCCCTTTCTCTCTCTCTCTCTCTCTCTCTCTCTCTCTTTGTATATACCTGCCCCTGCTCTTTTTATTACGATATCGTCTTTTGTATTTTATCTTCCCTACCAACAGACGATTTTACTCGGCTGAAGAGACATTTGTGAACTGAAGAGGTTAAACAACGCATTCATAACCACGCTACTAGAAGAATCTCCTCTTAAAAATAAAAAAATCGTCCGAAAGTTGAAAAAAAAAATCACTGGAAAGGTCACCGTAATAAAAGGGCTAATTGCCTGCCTGTCGTCTTACCTGGTGTTTACTTACCTGTTGACAGACGCGAAAACACACACACACACACACACACACACACACACACACACACACACACACACAAAACATAAAGTGCAGTGGTACATAGCCATACGCACTCAGTGTCCTTCCCGACTGACGCTCACAGGCCGCCTCAGTCCCTCTCATAACCGTATTTTTTGTTTTTTTCATTCCCGTCACTCTCAACCCTACACCTTTATGTACACATGCACCGAAGCACATAAGCGACCTTCAACACCTCTCTACATCCGCATCTCACCATTAATACCCCAACGTCCATACCTATTCCATCATCATCATCATTACCCCTTTCCCCTGTACACCCTAAAGTCTCTAGAAGCATCCTCACATCTACGTCTCGTCTTTCACATACCACAAATCCTCACAAAATTTTACATTCACGTCAGATTCGACACACACCACATCCACACAACATTTCTTCACACTCACTATCCAATCCTCACACTCCACATTCACATCCTTTCCTCTTTACATACACATCTAAATCCATATAAAGTACAACACACCCACACGTTCACACATCCACACCACCCTCCTCATATTCACTTCTAAATCAACACAACCTCATCCAGCACATCACCTTCCCTTTCAGTCAAAATCCACACAACACATATCCATACAAACTTCTATCACATTTTCGCTCAAATTTATAAATCACATATCAATACACATACCACCCATCCACACCACACATTTACATCCAAATCTACACACCATATATACATAAACCAACTCCCTTCGCATCATTATCATCATCCTTTCATATTCATGTCCAAATCTACATAACCCACATCCAAGCCATTTTCTCCCTTCATATTCACGACCAAATTCACACACCTCACACCTCCACTGCCCTTACACATCTTCACCCACACATCCACACCAACTTTTTACATTCATGTCATGATACACTCACCTCACACATACAACACCTTCCTTCACATTCACGACTACATATATGTATCCTATGCTACACTCATCCATTATATATATCCACACCAACATTCCACACCCCAGCTCCGTTCGCAGTCAGGGTCACATCCACATACACCGCAGCTCCAATCCCATCTTACACATCCACACCCACGTACGAGGTCTTGCGAGGTTGTGTAGAGATGATCATTAATCTCAACTTTGTTCCAGGGATGACAGTCAGGCCTCCCTCCCTGCCTCTCTACATCCCTCCTGCTCCATCTCCTCTTTCCTCTCCTTATTTCCTTCTTTCCTTACCTCCCTCACCGCCTTCCTACATCCTCCATTACTCTTCGCTTCTTTTGTTCTTACTTCCTTTTGACCATACTTTCCTACTTGTCTTTCTCTTCTTTCCCTACTTCGCTCCTAGTCTTTCACCTTTCTCTACTTTCAGCCATGTATTACTTTTTCTCTCCTTACCTCCCCTCTTCTCTTTATACTTCTTTCAATGTCTTACTTCTACTCATCATTTCTCCTTTCATCTCTAAGTCCCACCATGTCTTTCTTCTCTCCTCACCTCCCTTCTTCTTTCTCAACTTTCCTCCATATCTTACTTCTCTCCTTAGTTCCTTTCTTCTCTCTACCTCCCTCCATGTCTTACTTTTCTCTTTACTTCTCACCTTCTCTCTACTTTCCTCCATGTTTCACGTCTTCTCTCCTTAGCTCCCTTCTTCGCTTTCTGCTTCCCTCTTTGTCCTACTTCTCTCCTCAAGTATCTTTTTTTTTTCTTTCACTCTACCCTCCTTATCTCCCTCCTTACCGCCTTCTCTTCCCCACTTTCTCTCTCTCTCTCTCTCTACCTTTCCTTTCTACCTCACCCCGCTCCTGGCTTTCTCTCTTTTGATCTCTCACATCCCTTTTCACACAGCAGGCTTCCCCTCCCTTCTCTTCCTCTTTCTCATTCTCCTCTGACTTCTCCCTCCCTCTCTCCCATCCCTCCTCACATTCTGATTTTGTTTCATCTGACCTGTTTCTAATCTATCTCTCCCAAATCCGGCTCACTATGCTTTTCTCTTCTCCTCTTCCTTGTTGCAGCCTCTCACTACTCTCTCTTCCCTCAGAATTTTAACCCTTTTCGTCCTTCACTCTCTGATCACAACCCCCAATCCCTCTGTCCTCCGACATCCATTCTTCTCCCCCTCTCTCTCTCACTCTCTGATCACAGCGCCTCTCCTTCCTCCATCCTCTCCCACTCCTTTACGCAACATCCCTTCCATCTTCCTCTCTTGTTTGCATAGCTGTCAAAACAAGTGTAGTATTTCATATCTTACGCAGTAAAGAAAGTACAGTAGGTATGAATGTAAATAGTGGAGAAAATGTAAATACAGGTATGTATGTGCGACTGGCAGTACATGTGGACTTAGATAATGCATTTGCTGAAGCTCATCAACACTTACCTTTTTTTCTTATATCGCTTACCTTTTTTCTTGTACAGCTTTTATTGTTGTTGAAATATTGGTACATGTGTATTAAAAAATGGGCTGTTAATGTTATATAATTACAAACATTATATTATACATGTTGCAAAATACAAACGTGGGAGTACGACATGCATATATAACTGCATGCATACAGTCCCGTAAGTGGTGCCTGTGTTAGTCCGTGACCAGTCGTGCGGACAGCGTGCCCCAGCGGTGTGTGAGTGGGAGGGCAGCCAGTGCCACCGCTCTGCTTGAGTGATCCTGTCGGGGGCCACCAAGCCTCCCATGGTAAGTGGTTATGGTGAGTACTTGTGTGTGAGACTGTATCAGCCACCACCATGAGCGACAGTGTCAGTGTCTTACCGGTCGTGTCAGCTGGTGTGTCTGGCTACCACCCCGGGGGCCGCCACCCTCTGCCTCCACCCTCCGTAAGAGGGCCGGGGAACCTCGGGGTGATCCTCGTGGGGATCCCGTGGGTTGCTCCACACTGGACAGGCGGCGGCGTGGTATGGCGGGGCTGCCCTGACTGACGGTGCTGCGGGGTGGAGAACCCCGCGGGGCAGCCTCCCGCCGGAGGGTGACAGGGCTGGGCTGGAGAGAGGAGGGGGCGGTGCCTCCGGGGGTGTGGCGGCGAGGGAGGCATGGAGAGCCCTGAAGGGAGCTGGATGTCCCCCGGAGGACGCCCCCCGGGGCAGTACGGAGTTCGTGAAAGATTTGTCGGGCGGGATCGGTGAAGGAGCGTGGAAGGGCGTCGCTCCCCGCCTCCTACAGGGAGAACAATGCTCAGCCCCTGCCATACACACTGCCCCAACCCACCAGAGACCAGGAAGGTGTGGGGCACCAGTGTATGACAAAGACACACACACACACACACACACACACACACACACACACACACACACACACACACACACACACTGCACGCACGCACGCACACAGAAAATTCTACCAAAACTCTGCTTAACACAATTCATTCTCTCCCACATATCCAGAAGTGCTTTACCTACGCATCCAAATAATGAACTCAGAAACACTCATTACCACCATTTCTTTGTTAGACATCATCAGAGACATCACTGACAAGTCAAACATCCCTCACTTAAACACACACACACACACACACACACACACACACACACACACACACACACCAGTCATTACCTCCTTTTTTTTCTTCTTACGGCGGAGAGAGCCCAACATGGCGGGTGGGTCAGGGAGTTAGGTGAGCCTCTTGACCCTCTCACCCTCCGCCCTGCCCACCCCACCACCGCCCTGCTCCTCCTGGCCTCATCCCACCCTCATCACCATCGCATCACCACAGCGATAAGGCCAGCACAGTGAGTTAGGAGGGACCCAGGCACACACACAGTTGCACTTTCGTATTCTTCCTCTCAAGTTTCGAGATTTGCAAAATTTTTCTCGATTTCCACCACTGTTTATATCTCGTGTATGAATGAAGTTTTCAAATGTTCACTTAATTTGCTTTATATTTTTGCAATTGTTTGTTTCACCACTAGGTTATCACTAGAAAATAATAACAAAAAAGAGAAAAAATTAGGATTTATCAACCACTTTCCAAAGCCAGCTGACTGAACTTCATGAATTTGTTTTCTAACCTGAAAGAATATCATGTACTATGCGACATTTACCAGGGTTACGGCAACCGTTTTCCATTTTTGTGTTCTTTGAGCAATATACTGCAACATTATTTTATCTCAGTTCGTTTCCGATTCGGTTCTTCATCATGTTTTATGTAAAAGCGTTTTTTTAGCACCGTCAATCAGACTCTTCATTTCAGTTTTTACCTCATTTCCTCGATTGTTCTTAATTGCTTGACATACAGTTGCAGTCGGTATGTCCTTATATCGCCTACAAACTGTCAAAATTTTATGAGACCTTGGTTAGTAATTAGTAATGCTCAAGTGACTTCGAAAGCGTCCTGTCTCTCTTCATCAGTTCGGAACCTCAGACGTGTAAAAGTACGAGAATTATTGACTGTACTTCGTAATTGTTTATGGCCTCTGTTTAACACATAAGGGCGGGACAAACGCACGCACACGACCATTACAGGATGTTTGCGGCGTACACATGAACACTGAACAACGCGTACACTCATAACTCGGGCTTGCCAGGTGACCGTGTGTATTGGAATGTTTACCACTGGCATCCATTATGTGTTTGTGAGGCGGGATTTATACACGCACCCACCACCACCACCCAGCCACGCACAAACATCAATACACTCTTACCCCTTTACTCACATGGCGCGTTTCTTATTTTATTCATACTACAGTACTTGTATAGGTTTTCTCAGCAGAGGAGAGATTATTCGAACTGGATGAGTGAGACAGTCTTCCTTACCTCGTTTACGACTAGGGGCTCTATTAAGCTGAATAAAATCACTTATAGACAGCACGAATAAACTGAAAGTACCTGACCGGATTCAAGGGACACATCACCCTCATCATCATCGTTATTCTCTCTTGCTGTGCAGTGCCTGATGACCAATCCCAGAGTTCGCCCAGATGGTGGTGACAAAAATACATATGTGTGTTGCCGCTCATCACATCACTATTCCCTTTCTGTGTTGTCAGCTTCCCTTCCCAATTACCCCTGCACTCCGAGCCCCGGCCTTCACCTCCGTACAGCACATGTCCATTCCACCTGACTGCATCGCTGTCAGTCTTATTTCCCTTACGATGATAACCGCTAATTAATTCCTTCTACCCAAGGACGGATGCTGGAGAGGGACGCCATCACGAGGTGGAATCGATATAACCAGGCAGTACAAACGTCCCTCAGATCCCTCTCCAGTGGACTGTAGGAAAGGGGCTGTTTCAACCTGCAGTCCACTGGGATCACTTTCAGATGAACTTGGGGGTACAACAACAACAACAACAACAACAACAACAACAACTACTACTACTACTACTACTACTACTACTACCACCACCACCACCCGAGGACGTCTTTTCAATGTTATTCTGGCTAGCATCAGACTTTTTATTTAAGAAGGGCGTCCTTGAACTGAAGGGATTAATAAAATTTTGCATCAGCTAATTCCATAAGAACCATCTCATCATCATCCACACCATTATTTGCTATAATTTTCATCATTATCAAAATATACTCATGACATTTCCATTCTGACAATTCCGTTCTCCTTCATTTTCTCCCCCTTCTCACCACCACCACCACCACCAATTTTTAGAACGTATTTCCAGAGCATTCTTTTGATTACCGGGATGGGGCAGTGTAGGGCTGGCGGGCTGAGTGGGAGGGAGGCTGGGTTGGTGAGACGGGTGAGGGAGAAAGTGGATGAATGGATGAGTGAATGTGGCGGAGTATGTGTTGATGAGGATGATTTAGGGTGAATCAGTGTGTGGATTGACAAATGCGTGGGAAGGGGAATTACGTGAGAGGGATGAGGGTTAGTGTAGGTGGATAAGTAGAATGGTGGATGAGGATGGAGTGTGAGAGGCTGAATTTGGATGAAAGAATGTGGAAGTAGTGCTGGGTGGGTGGGAAGGATGAGAGGGTAAGGTAGACGGCTGAATGGATGAGTTGTAATGGGCGAATGAAGTGTACGTGAGGGTGAGGATGAGTTACAGGAGGGGGGGGAAATGTAGGACTGGCAGGAAGATGGGGGGGGGAGGGAATAGGGTGGTTGACAGGGGTAACGGATGAATAGATGAGTGAAAAGATTGGTGAGAGAGGCGAGGGGTGGATGAATGAATGGATGAGTGAGTGATGCCTTTATCTTTACTATCCTTATCTTATTCCAGTAGTTTAGTTACCCTAGTAGGATCTGCAGTAGGATCTTATAGCATGGGTCCACTGGCCTACTGTAGTTATCCTCTCTTCTTATGTTCTTATTAGGATGGAATGTTGGTCGGTAAGGGTGGGTTGCATGTAAGTTCGCGCGATGGGTGCGAGGATTGAACGAAGTGTGTGTGTGTGTGTGTGTGTGTGTGTGTGTGTGTGTGTGTAGAAAGTGGTGTGGTGAAGTGGGTGATAGAGAGATGGAATGAAGAATGAATGGTGTGATTTGCATTTACGAAACCAAAAGAAAAATGAGATAAGAGCAACAAAAAGCACATGAATAAAACGGAACGCCCCTGGTGATCTAGTGGCAGAGTACAGCATTCGCGATAAGGTGACGACTGTGATTTTTTTCCCCCCAGGGTTCGGATCCTTAAGCAAAATACCACAAGGGACGTAAACTTATCTCTTACCCTTTAATATTCTGGGCGACCACAAATATATCCTCAAACCCTTACGTCGCCAAAGGGTAAGATGGGATTTCTTTCCTTTTCTTTTTTACAGAATAATAAGTGAGACTTGGATGGGCAGAATGAAACGGAAGGGCGAATGGAAAATAAAGAAGAATAACAAGAGGGACTAAAAAACAGAAAACTGAAAGAAAGCGGGAGGGGGAAGGATTGGGGAGATATGTATACAAACAAATATGGGAGAGACGAGAGTGGGTGAAAAGGCAGAGTTAATGGCTGGTGGGGAGGGTGGAGAGGAAACGCGTAGGTATGGGAAAAGGGAAGGAAAAAGCGAGGGCAAGCCATAAATCACAAGCCGAGGGAATATGAATGGAATGACGTATCCCCACCTACCACCACCAAACCACATCACTACCATGACCTCTTTTTTGGAATTTAGTTTTGCCGCCACCAGACCATTTCATTCAGTTTTGGAGAGACATGATAACGACTTTGCGTGGCTTAGTTTTGATGATTTTGTTTAGTTCAAGAGCGCCTCTTTGGTACAGAAATTAATGATGGCTACACCTAACCCTCCCCCTTCAATTCGAAAACAAGCTCACAAGGCAAATAAATAAACTGTAAATAGCAAGAATGAAATACAGAAGGCGCTGAAGATGATGGGACGTAATCTGTGGGCCTGGGAGGTTTCGTTGCTTCTCTTCCTTAGCGATCTATTCTGCATATTATACGTACACATTCTCTTGTACGTTTATCATATCTTTTTAACATCGACACAGCATCATTAACATACAGAATGATACTAGCCCTCTCGTGGAATGGCCAAGTCTCGTATAATATTCTATGTAACATCCAGACTATTTTATTCAGCAGAGTAAGTCATACGTCCCCGAGTATTACATCTCCCTTCTTATTAAATATCCAGTGGTCGAGGCAACTGTCCTATTCTAGCTTTCTCCATAAGATTTTATTCAGATGGCGTGTTAAGCTGTCAAAGGTTTCTCAAATCGTCGGGGAAGAGGTATTACAAAATATTTAAAAAATCTGGGTCAACATAAATTCAGTGCCATATCCCACTCTACCTCCGCCTCGTCGCAATAGTCATTCCGTCTCCATACAAAACCCGCCTCCAATCCCTTCTTACATCCTCAGCTCGCTGGCTATATCCTCCTGCTTCCTCCTACATCCCCTCTCAGCCTCCTCTCCCCCTCCACCCACATCCAGACCCGTATACAGTATTCGGCGGCTTAGGAGTCTCGTAGCATCTCAGTTTATGTTTGATATATATATATATATATATATATATATATATATATATATATATATATATATATATATATATATATATATATAAAATCTGCATCGTTCGAAAACAGTTGCTAGGGTTCCTCCTTGGCCGAGGAACTAAAGCTCCCAGTCACCAATCGCAAATCCTGATAATCCAAAAACATTCTCTATCAGTTTCCGAGCCCAGCAATAATATTTCTTATCACATACGCCAAGGTAAATATATTCTTTACTTACTCTCACTTTTTAATATCACCAAATGAATTAAAAAGAGGCCGGTCGATATCTTGTGAATGACGTGGGGGAAAAAAAATGATATCAAACAGCTGATCCTTTGACGCGACGCTCGACGTCACAGGCACGGTATCACAGAAAACGTTCGCGATGACAGAGAACGGAGAGGGCTAACTTTAGAAAAAACAATCCATCAATCTTTTTCTAGTAAATTGAAGGATTTTAAATAACTGCTACATCGTCACAAAACAAGCAAGACATAGTAAACCAATTACCGCCATAATTTACAATATATCTATCATGCTTCCCCTTGCAACTCCTTGATGATAAGCACATTGACCAGCTCTCAACTGTGTTGCAAGGCTTGATACTGTCCTCTCCCGGACCCACCGCTTATGATGTAAGAGCGACCAGGCCGTAATTACTGGCACTAATGGTCGGCGGGGATTTATCCCTGCCTGGGTGACGTGCGTGGCATTAATGCAGTGATACGAATGGTAATGGCGCAGTGGAAGTGAACAAGTGAGTGGGAAGCATTTTTGTTGACAATGGGTGCACTCAGATGAATGATAATTATGATACAGTGTTCACTTTTACGTAACGCAAACTCTCTCTCTCTCTCTCTCTCTCTCTCTCTCTCTCTCTCTCTCTATATATATATATATATATATATATATATATATATATATATATATATATATACAGTACCTCACTACTGATCCCTGGCAAACTGTACTGACATGCATCAGTAGATGGCTACTGTGTATGAACTTGATCCAGTATACTGACCAGTGTTTAGCATGATATTTTAGCAATAACTGAAAATTATGAATTTACCATTATGTACAGGCACATAAATATGGTCTCGAAAATGTGTGCCCTGACTGCCATAACACGGCCAATCAGTAGCTCATCCATGTACTATTTCAGTGTCGAACACCATCATAAACTAAATTCACTTCAGGAACCGATACATTGTAGCAGAGTATAATGCGTAACACTTAACTAAAAAATAAAATAAAAATAAAAGAGGGGGGGAAGCAAATGACAATTCATCCATCCTCAAGTGTCACGTTACCTAACCTACTGTCAAATCACTGGCACACACCTGATATGTGTATCTACACCTCAAACGTGCTTTGGGACATACTTCCACTTCTACAAAATCATAAAGTACAACTACTAAAGTGTACAATTCTCTATTGCAGCAGCAAAACATACTTATTAACTTGCTGCAATACGTACGCGTGAGGGGGCTCTGATGTCTTCGTAATTTTATATTTTTGACTTTCACGGCTTAACCCCAAAACCGCTATGAAGTGGGAACCCGAAACATGTTGATAGCCTACCATTGTGTTGTGTCTGTGAAAAGAGCAATACCCAACCGAACCTTAACCACTTCACTCCGATGACGATTTCTTTTATTCCTGCTATATATAGACGAATTTATTAATTTTATACATAATGCATCTAAGGTAAATTGTGACTCTAATTGTGTTGAGTTATAATCTCGTTATATATTCGAGAGGATAAGGTAAAGTATGATTGTGTTTAGTTATCCTCGCGTTACCGGCATATATTCGAGGGGATGACATGAGTCCCAGGCGCGTTAGCTCGAAACATAGTAAGTTATAATAAAGATAATATATTGAAAGAAAGAATGACACAATGTAAACAAATTTAACGTGTTGCTGCAGCGATTGTGATTAAAAAAAAAAAAACGACACTGAAACACACACACACACACACACACACACACACACACACACACACACACACACAAAATAAAATAAAATAAAACTAAAAACAATAAAGCGTAAAATAACACACACACACACACACACACACACACACACACACACACACACACACACACTGCAAAAAAATTCCTGAGGAACGCCCAAACCCATTCATCCTCCCTTGCCTTCCCACCCCTCCTCCCATCCATACCCTCCACGACCAACTACCCCCACCCTACCACACCCCACCTCACCACACCTAATCCCACCCCCGACCCTGCCCGGTTCCCTTCATGTCGCTCCGCCTCAGTTAGGTAGGATGTGCCTTAACGAACCAATTAGCCCCCAGTAACGCAGTCAACGAGCCACCTACGTGTGTCCACCTGTTACCTCACCAGCGAACGTAATCGGAACGGGCGAGGCAGGTGTTACCTTACCAGTCAATGCAGCAGAGCTTTGCTGAAGCTCAGTTTTGACAGGTTTATGTTTTTCCATTCTAGCAATCTTGTCATTACCCTGATTTTTAAACTTTTTCTTGCAACGGCCAGACAAGTTTATACAAATTAGGAACGGTCTCTAAATGTGAAGGAATTAATGAATGCTGTACATCTGACCCTCCCTGTTCGTACAGTCTTTCTTAGGGCTAATATATTGTCTGGGGCGAGATAAAAAAAAAAAAAAAAAAAAAAGCCATCCGACTGACGGTCCAAGGACATCCTGGTCATATAATTCCTCCTGTCTTCAGGTGACTTTATTCATCTCAGGAGATATTTATCGAACTGGAGGGGTTAGATATGGCCTTCAATAATCCTCTTAGTGTCAGGCATCTCCACTGAGCTGAATCAAATAATCTCTTCACAACGGGAAAATTCATTAAAAAATAGGAAATGCATGAGAGAAAACTTGCGATATTTTGCAAAAAATCCCCGGCTATACTGAGGCTACCTGTACGAGTATGAGCGAGTGAGAGGAGAAGGGGGAGAGGATGTTACTTTACCAACGAATGTAATCTGGCAACGACGGAAGGGGCTGATACGTTACCAGTGAAGGTAATCGTGTCACGAGGGAAGGGTAGCGAGAGAAAAGGACAGGTTGCTGGTTGTAAGGAGAGGATGACAAGAGAGAGTTTATACAGTATGTTACCAAGGTATGTAATCGAGTCGGGGGAAAGGTAAATGTAACTGGGTCAGAGGGGAAGGGGAGAGGATACAGGAATGGGGAGAGGGTATAATCAATGTTGGTCGTATCCTCGTGGTCCCCTTCAATACCAAAGATCTTCCTAACCATGTTTCGAGGCAACAAGAACAAACTACAAAAAATTGTCTAAGCAAGAATACAATAAACATCATATTACCGAGAGAGTTAATGGAGATAGTTTGAGCCCTTCACCACAACAATTTTAGGTCTTTTTAGGGTGAATAAAATCGCCTGGAGGTAGCCACAATTAATCAAAACAGAATATCATCGTATTGGCAGGGTAGAATTGCTCCGGTACTGCCTATGGAAATGGTACGTCATCGTCTTAGAGAACTGCGTCACATATACGTCAAACACACGTCAGGGGGTATTCACGTAAATTCTTAACAAGTTTTTAAGATAAGTGGGTCTTCATTGTAGTTGAATTTTATTAGAAGTTATTTTGCATTGTCGTGTTTTTCAATTAACATTCACTCTAGTTTCGCTGTGAAGTGTTTTGTAGCTGTTTGAGATGCGATAAAATTATAACCAGGTAATGTTATACGAGATTTAACCACCCAAAAGCTCAAGAATACGGGCCCTGATAATATTTAGGCTAATTTATTCCTGTCAGGGTTATTACAATATCCTACAATTATCTCCGCCACCACGTTTAAGTCATTGTGAATTTAACCGTGCAACCTCCAGGCGATGTTATTCAGCCGAGGGGAGATTCCTTGAAGTAATGGGTTTGTGTTAATTGTTTCAAAGCTCTTTATTTCGTGAGGCTCTACATACACTGAGTAAAATAATATAAGGTTAGCGAAAAAAGTAATCGTAGGGATGAGGTTAACTGAAACGCAGATTGTAAAAGTTTCGTACAAGATCCTAATTAACCCCTTCAGCGCGATGATGAGTTTTCTATTTTATTCTTGCCATTTTACTTAGTTTAGAAAGTAACTAATAGTGATGGGGTTACAAAAAAAAAAATCAGAAAAAAAAAAATCATTCAACCACATCACTACCATGACGAATTTAGTGATTCAATTTTGCCACGGACAGACGATTTTACTCGGCTAAGGAGAGGTCCTCGTAGTGAAGAGGCTTAACAGGCTCAGGGGAATGCATCTGGTTAGCAAGGTAATTACGTAGGGAGAATGTAATGGGTAAAGAATGAAGGTATGCTGCGGGGAAAAATGTAATCTTTATGAAAATGTATAAAAGAAGAGGGAAGCAAAAAGTGTAATCAGTAAGGAACTGAATTATACAATGAAAAATGTTACTGTAGTGGTTGGGAACTGTGCAGAAAAGAAATGGTATGTAAAAAATAGTTATATGAAAACAGTAGTCTTGCTGAGAATGTAATATCATTAACGCAACTGTGTATAGGCTAAATGAAAGTAATAGGCAACAGCGCAGTTAATGGAAAAAAATATATATATAATCGTGCTGAGAATGACCCGTACTGGGGAGGCAACTGTGTATGAAATAATCAGTAGGGAACGACATTTTATCGACAAAAGGCAATCTTGCTGAGTATGTAACATCGTACAAGGTAGGAAAGTATTTACTCGGCAGCCAAAGTAACTACACTGAGGGGGGGAAATCTATCTGAGGTTGTATCTGTAGAAAGGGAATAATCTGTTTATTAAAGAAATAATTAGGCTACACAATTTAATTATCTGTCTATCTGTATATCTAGGCTGCTTCCTTCAAGGATAGGGAGGTAGCCGAGCCAGGACGACACACTCCCAGTTTACTCATCCACTCAAACACATTCATTCGCATATTAGCCCCCTGTGGCGGGGGGGGGGGCACAATCTG
Source organism: Coenobita brevimanus (assembly GCF_032717465.1). Lineage (NCBI taxonomy): Eukaryota > Metazoa > Arthropoda > Malacostraca > Decapoda > Coenobitidae > Coenobita > Coenobita brevimanus. The sequence continues at coordinate 20,327,345 of NC_137045.1, read as the reverse complement.
GCCGCACTATAGGGTAGTACTATTACTCTGCGGCCATGTTGTGTTAGGAAGAATTCTGCCACCGTATTCCCTGCGTGTCGTAAAAGACGACTAAAAGGGGCGGGGTGAGGGGACTAGGGACCCCCTCCTCTGTTTTTTTTAGCTCCTAAAAAGAGACAGGCCAATTTAATTATTTCCCCCCCCAAAGAAAAAAAAAAAAAGTAATCGGGATGAGAATGCAGCAGCATACCCTCCAACGTAACTAAGTAGGGAAGAGTGGATTACCTAACACCGCAGTTATCTATAAAAAAACAAAGCTGAAAATGTGATAGTATGCACTGTGAAGCAGCGAATGTAATCGCGTGAGGCCAATGTCATCACGTCGGGGAGTTGCAGCCTAATCGCGTCACGAGACCATGATCGTGCCGGGAATGTAAGCAACTGGCAGCACGTTGACACTTTTGCAACGCCACACCTTTGTTGCAGCTGAGACAAGACACCTGGGCGCAAGAGTGTAGTGTAAAAAAGCGTCATCGTATTGGAAAATTGATATTTTCTTGCCTCTTCAATACAAGGCCTGTCCTAACCCACATAAGGTCATATGTAAGTAGCAAGAATAAAAATGTACTTCCAAACTATCCAATACACGAGGTCTACCCTACAGTAAGTGATCTCGTTTAAATGTTGCAAGACTTTACCATAATAATAAAATGTCATGGCGGTGAGAGGGCTATTGCATTTGTGGGGAGTGTGTAATCGTGTTGAGTGATAATGTAACCTGGTTTTATGGCATGTTAGGTACGGAGGGAGCGGTGGGGATGGGGGCATGGAGAGAGCTTAGTAGGGAGGCAGGGGAGGGATGGGGAGCGGCGGATATTATGTGGAGAGAGAGGTGTGAAAGAGGAAGGATGGAAAGGGATGAATGGAGGGAGAGAGAAGAACTGAAAGGATGAATAAGGATGGATGAATGGGACGGAAGGAATAAATGAAGAGGGACTGATATAGGTCGAAGTTTGAATGGAGAGGAAGAGAGGGGTGGAAGAATGAGACGGAAAGGGTGAATCAGGAGGGATGAATGAGGAGGAAGGGACAGAGTGCGAGAAGGCGAACGGTGAGGAAAAAGGTGAGAACGAATATCGCAGGGGAACGTGAGGGAGAAGAGGAAGGCAGGATGGAGAAAATACATTACGAAAAAATGCAGGATTCCTGAATGGTTAGAAGTGAAGATGAAGATCCCGCTATTTTCTTATCATTACCATTAACTACATCCTCTTCCACGCCTACCCTCTTTGCTTTCTTCTTTACTTCTTTCTCGGCCATTCATTACTGTTCGTCGCATATCTCCTCTCTCCCTTTCTGTTTTCATACATACTTCCTTGCATCTCCCAGCCTTCATTTCCTCCTATGCCTCTTTCTCTTCATGTTCTTTCCCTACACTTTCTCCAGATTCTCTTAGTTCCCCCTAAATTCTTTTTCTTTCACCGCTTTCTCTTTTTTTCAGTTCTTCTTCCATCACTTAATCTTTACGCAAGGATGATGCCATTTATGTTATTCTCATCTCCAAACGATTCCTTTAGAACAGGAAACTTTTCAGACTTCGATTATCTTCATCAAACTTTCAAATACAGGACGTCCTTCTTGAGCTGAAAACAACATCGCATGGAGGAAGCAGGAAGAAAAATACAATACGACGTCCTCGAACTGAAAGGCTAAACTATACCCCGCCTCCTCACTACCATGGCGTCTCATCTATTTTATTCCATTTATCTCAAGGTGATTTTATTCAGTTTAAGGGAGATTTTTCGAGCAGGAAGAGGTAAACACAGCCTTCATTAGCTTCTTCACTACTGGGGTGTTCTAAGCTGAAAAAAATCGTCTGTAAGTGGCAGGAATAAAACACAAAAATCATCCTCGTCCTCGTAGAAAAAGAGAAAATAAACTTCTACTCTTCTAAACTCCTTCATTCATGTTTATGCTTTATTCATGGTGAGTTCAGATTTTTTTTTTTTTTTACGAGAGGGGATATTTTTCGAACCCAAGGGAAAAGAGAGGACCTTCATTTACATTTTCCGTGAGAGAGAGTCTTCCTGAGCAGAAAACAACGTCGTGTGAAGGTAACAAGAAAAACAGAATGTAGGAAAAAAAGCCCTCGCACTGAAAGGGTTAACTGCATCTCCCGTTAACTACTACTAACCCCTTCACCAATAAAGGTCTTTCCTAAATCAAATAAAATCATCCAAGGTAATAAGGCCGTCATATCTGGAAAGGGTAGACCATATTTTATTTTAACGAAGGAGGGGAAGGAGACGGAACAAAGGACCATCGCCGAGACAAAAGGAGGCACGGAGGTAAAGTGGAGGAAAGGTGAGGAGGGAAAGAGGGAAGGAGGGAGATAACGGAGGCAATGGCGAGAGAGGAAAGAAGGAGAATTGATGACCGAGAAAACAATACAAGGTCGATCATTATTTTTCCTATCTCGCACTTTTTTTTTTTTAATCTTTCTCTTCGGTGAGCCAATTTCCTCTTCCATTCATGCCTTCCCATGGTGTTGCTCTCTCTCTCTCTCTCTCTCTCTCTCTCTCCTCCTTCTGGCCTCAACTCAGCAACTATGAATCTGGCCCCAAGAAGTAAATTATTTCAGGCAGCGTTGCAGAGGGAGAAGGAGAGGGGGAGGAAGGGAGGGAGGGAGGAAGGAAGGAAGAAAGGAAAGGACGAAGGAAGATAGGTAGGTAGGTAGGATGGCTTGATATGTGAACTGAAGAAAAGAAAAACACAAACATTAAGAAATATCAGTAGGTAGGTAAGAGAGAATTACCAACAGGGGAAGGACTGATACAGGTAAAGAGGAAGGAAAGGAAGCAGGTCAGAGAGGAAGGAGAGGGACACAAACAAACCAGTAAAACACAAGGAAAGAAGGAAGGCTGGCAGACAAAACTGAAAGGAAAAGTGAAAGCTGACAGGTAAGAGCAAAGAAAAGGGGGAAGATAGAAAGGTAAAAAGAAATGAATGAAGAAGGTAAACTCTTGCCATCAAAGGACTTCTCTTCATATATTCCGGTTGCAGACGAACGATTTCATTCAACTCTGGCGAGATTTTCGGTGGGAGTGGGTCAGAAATAACCTCTTTTGGGCAGCAGACGTCTTTCATATCTGACTTGGTTACCGTCAGGAGATGGTGTTCATCTTAGGAGAGATACCTCTGACTAGTGGGTTAAGGGGAATGAAAAGAGCAAAGTCAGCAGGTAGGAGGAAGAAGGAAAAGTGCAATAAATCAAGGCATAAAATCTAACACACCGACATGAGCATAGGATAAACAAAATAAATAAAATCTAATAAAAGCGATAGAGTAATAATCAGACACCAAAGCGGGCAGGAGGTGCAGATAATAAGCGAGTGACAGTGTGTAATTAGCCCTGCCTGAAGAAGTGGCCCAGACGCGGTAATTACTGGTGCTAACGATCCCATAGTAGAAGAAGTTGGAGTCTGTTCCCGCGTTTCCCTAAAAGGCTAGAAAAAACAGTGGAACGAAACTCCCCAAACTAATTAGCTGAGCCTTAGTGATATAAGTCGTCGTCCTCTGTGAGACGCGAATGAAATAGAAGAATCTTTTTGTAATTAGTAAACTACAACAACCGTTTCGCTTGTCTGCTAAATGCTCTTATGTCACCTCCTGGGCCTGTATGGAGGACCCAGTAAGTGAGGTTTTGCTAAGCATCTCAAGCACAGTCTCTTGTAATAAAATTCGTATTTAGGTAAACCAAGCATCAAAAGAAATGGTTAAGAGGCAAATGGGCTGAAGTTAAGTGAGAAGAAAATGGGAGCAGAAACACAGGCTCAGATTAATGATTGGTGTGGGCTGGTACTTTCTGGTTTATTTCTATTTTACATTTGTATAAGCAAAACGAATGGAACGAAGGACAAAATCCTGCAAAACATCGTCAGGTCTGTAGAAAACCTACCAAGAGAGGGCCAATCATTATTTAATTATTTCGAGATGTCTTGACTCACCGCGTGTGAAAAACTGAAGGACGCTGGCAAGGGGAAAACAGACCATGAAAAACTGTTCCAGAGGTGATTGAAGGTGAACACGAAAGGGTAAAAATAACGGTTAAGTCTTATACCGGGGGTGTGATGAGAAAAAGACTGAAACTGTGAAGGCTGAAAGGTGCTGCTGGCCTGCTTCATAGAGGGAAATTTCTCGCCGATATCAAAGCACAGTCTAAGGTAGTAGCATCAGTAATTGGTGAAAGACTGATACAACACAGGGGCAAAAATACATAAACAGGCTGAAGGAAATTAGTGAGACGAGATAAGCTGACGAGAAGGAATGCCATTGACTTCAAACACACACATAATAACTAACACTCAATCAAACACACACACACACACACACACACACACACACACACACACACACACACACACACACACACACACACACACACACACACACACACACACACACACACACACACACACAAGACAATATACACACTCTAACAAACAAATCTGCATACACAGGAAAATATAGACACCCTAAAAAAAACTACACACACACACACACACACACACACACACACACAAACCACCAATGATGACTGGCGTGTGCTGGTTCAAGACGCCCAATTAATGCTCAGCCACAAGAGTAATTATTCAGCGGTGTTCTAAATATGCCTCAGATTATAAGTCCTCGTCCCCCAAATGCCAGGGAGTGCAATGACCCTGATAAATCTTGACTCATCTTCAGCACACTAACCCCTCAATCCCGTGACTTTTTTTTGCACTGTATTCTTGTTGCCAGTAGACGATTTTCTTCACATTAGGAGATGATTTTCGAACTGGAGGGGTTAGCTAATTAACCTTTCCCTACACGAGATCTCTCAATTGTTGCCTAAAATCGTCTGAGGTTAGCAAGAATTAAAAAAAAATAAAGGTACCGTAATCTGAGTGAAGGAACAGATGAATGCTTTGTTACTTTTCCAAAACAAATCTTTCATACACCGATTATGCTGCCGATTCTGTCTTTTATCCTGTTCAACACCGTCGCCCCGATCATGTATTTTCTTATATTTGTTGCTTTCCACTGGCGAGTTTTTTTTCAGCTTAAGGGAGGTGTCTGGAGGTGACGGGGTTGATGAAGGCTGCATCTAATCCCTCAATTTCGAAATCTCTCCTTTAAGCTCCCTAAAATCGTGTGTGGACGACAAGAATAAATTAAAAATGTGGGTACCAGCTTCAAGAGGTCGAGCATAATGTCGAAACTCTCTCTCTCTCTCTCTCTCTCTCTCTCTCTCTAACGCTGCGGTGAGGCTGCTTTATCGGCTGAGAGAGGACGGACAGACTTATGATCGATGACCTCTTCTAAACTGCCCTTCAAAATTTTGCAACACGGGTAAACTTGCCGACGAGAGCGAAATTGCATTTTCTCTACTTCTCTCCCTTCCTACTGATTGGCGAGCTCTGGAAGGGAAATACAGGATAATGAGGAAAATTAGGGAATGAGGAGAATAGGGTGTGTGAGGCGTGAAAGATGGAGGGGGGTTGAGATGAGGGGGATGGGGGTAGAGGAGAGAGAAGGGGAGGGGTAGGGGAGAAAGAGAACAGAAAAGGAAAGGAAGGGGGTGGGAAAGGATGGAGAAATGGAGAGGAGGGGGAGAAGAGGAAAGGAGGAGGAGGGAAGGATGGGAAAAGAGGGGGGATGGTAGGGGGATGAGAATGGGAAGGGGAGGGGAGGGAAAGAGGGAAGGTTGATGGGAAGGGACGGAAAAGATGAAAAGATGGGGGATGGAGAGGGAGGTAAAACAGAGAGAGGAAAAAAGATGGTGGAGGAAGAGGGAACATGCAGGGAAGGAGGGGAAGGGAGTGGGTGGAGAGGGGAAGGGGAAATGATAGGGGAAGACTGAAAGATAAAAGAGTGAAGGTGTTGGGTAGCCAAAGAAACTAAGATGACAGAGTGGGATAGGGAGCAGGAAAGGATGGAGAAGGGGACGTGAGGGGTAATGAAGAACTGAGGGGGAGGCGGAAGTGGGAAGGGAGAAGAGGAAATGAAGGAAAGAGGATGATGGAGGGGGCAGGATTAAAGAAGGGTGAGGGTTGAAGAAAAGGGAGAAGGGAAATGTGAGGAAGGGCTGGGAGGGATATAAAATGGGGAGAGGAGGATAGAGGAAGGTGAGAGGGAAGGAAGGTAGAAAGAGAGGGGGGGAGGGGAGGAGAGGATGTAGATGAGGAAGGGAATGTGTAACGGAGGACTGAGAGGGAGATTAAACAGAAAGGGGAGGAAAGTAGGTGAGGGAAAGGGAAAGGTGGAGAGAAGAGAATAAAATGAAGGGAAGGGAGGTAGCTGTGTGGGGGCAGTTGAAAGGGAGATAAAAGAAGAAAGGGAGGAAAAGCGGAGGAGGAAAAGGGAAAGGATGTGTGACGGAGATGAAAGACGGAGGGGAGGGAAAGGGGAGTTGGTGGAATGGTATGGCTGGAGTGCAGAGTATTGGCAAAATGAACCAGGGAGCCACTGCAGTGTTTGGCAGGGAGGGGGGATGAGTGGATGTGAGAGGAGAGTAGGGGGAGATGGAGGAGGGAGAGAAAAGAGGGTGGGGAGGGAGAGAAAAGAGGGTGGGGAGGGAGAAGGTTCGGTTGGAGAGAGAGGGACATGAGGAAAGAGAAAGAGATCTGTGGACGGCTGAGGAAGGGGAGAAGTGAGAGTATAGAGAGAGGTCGAGAACTGAATGAAGAGAAAACATGAAAAAGAATGAAAAGTTGAAAAAGAACAGAAGGAAACAGGGCAGGGAGAAAGGAGAAAAGTAGGGAAGAGAAGGCGAAAATGAGAGGAAAGACTGCAGAAAGGAAGAGGAGAATGATGAGACTTAAACAGGATGAGAAGGAGAATAGGACAGGAGCAAAACATGAGGAAAACAGAAGGAAAGGATGGAAAGGAAGGAAGGTCTGAGAAAAAGAAAGGCAGAAAAATAGTGGAGGATACTTGGAAAAAGAGGTAAGTAGGGAGAGAAGCAAGGATACAAATAGTGAGTAAGAGACTGATGGGAGAAACTTACTGGAAAAGAAGAAGAAGAAGAAAAAAAAAAGATTAAAAGGCAAAGAGGTGTGCCATGAGTGTGCAACAGAGTGAGTGGGTGAGATGGATGGTGAAGCAGGGAGGGAGGAATATGTATAAAGGAAAGAGATATTAATGGAAAAAGAAAGGGAGGGAGATAAGAAATGGACAAGAATAAGAGACGTAGAAGGAGAATTAGTGGCTGAGAGAAGGAAGGTGAAACAAGGAAGGAATAAGACGAGTGAGGGAAGGAGGAACATTATAGAAAAATACAGGCAGTACAAAGAAAAGGACAAGAGGAAAGGAAGGAAGCAAGGAGTGAGTGAGCGAGTGAGTGAGAGACAAAGAGGGTCTCTGTCACAATATCTCACTATCTCTAGGAAGCGTCAAGCACAACTCGACTCCCCCCCACACATACACCAACCCTTTCCTCCTCTCCACTCTGTCAATCTTCTCTTCTCTTGCATCCTCTTTTTTTTTTTTTCAGTTTTTCTTTCTCCTCTCCTCTCGGTCACTTTCTTCCCTTCTACTCTCCTCTTTATCTTTTAATCTTTCATGTGTCCTCAGCTGCTTCAATCCTCCATTTCAGTGCTCATCTTTTCTATCATATCCAAACTATCCCACACTTTGTTTCTTCTCGCCTGCCTTCTTTCATATTTTCTTCTCTTCCTATTCCTCTATTTCTCTCCTTCACCTTACTCATACTTCTTCAGATTCCACTTTCTTCTTTTTCTCTCTTTTCTTTATCTCTAACTATATTTTTGGCTGTTCCTTCCATACCATGCATTCTGCCACCCTGTTTCTCTCAAATTCATTTTCTCATAATTTTCTCCTTCCCTTTCATACTCCATTTCTCCTCATCTCTGCACTGTCCCTTCCCTCCCACACTCCACGTTACTTCTCACCTACCCATACTTTTTTCCTCCTCCTTTTTTTCTGTCTCTCTCTTCCATATCTCCTCTATTTTCCGTTTCCCCCCCCCGCCCCACTTTCTTCCCACCTCTTTCCCTTATTTTTTCCTCATACTCTTTCCTCTCTCTTCCACCTCCACTTCTTATCTTCAAGTGTTCTTTCCATCATATATCTTCTCCACCTTATTATTCTCTCGCATATTCCCTCTCATCATTATATTTCTCTTGCTCTTTCCTCTTTCCTCTCTCCATCCTCCATTTTTCCTCTTGTTTCCACTGTGCCTACTTTCCTATATCATCACCATTATCCATTATAAATTTTTCTTCCTCTCTCCTCCCCCTCCTTTATATCTTTTCGTCTTTATTTTTTCTTTCTTTTCCAGACTTTCTTCCAGTTTGTGTCTCCCCCTCTCGTCTTCTCATTCATTTTTCCTCTGATATTTTTCCTTCTCCCTCCTCTGTTCTCTCCTGCCCATATAATCGTCTTCGTTCAACCTGTTTCTGGCTTTGGAGAGGGACGCCTTCACGTGGTGACACCGATGTAACTGGGCGGCTCCACTGTCCATTTATGAACTGCAGAAGGGCAATTTCGGCCTACGGTTCACGGGGTTCAGGATTAAGATGAACCTAGCGTCACAACAACAACACCAATAACAAAAACAAAAGCCCGTTTCTCCTCCCACCTTCTCTCTGTCTCCTTCCCTCCCCCATCACTTCCCCTCTCCCTCTCTCCTCTTGTCTCCACTACTCCTTCTTTACCACGTTCTCTCCCACCTTGTTTCTCCTCCTCCCCCCACATCCCTCATATTCTCCCCCATCCCTTCCTGTCCTCTGTTCTCATTTATTCTCCACTGTCCTCCCCAGATTCACTCTCACCTCTTTCTTTCTCCTCTCACCTCCCCATTCTCTCTCACTTTTTCTTGCTGTCCATCTCTTTCTCTCTCTCTCCCTGTTTCTCCTTTCTTCTCCACCCATCTCCCTCAAGGACTTTCTCTTCCTCTTTCCTCCTAACTTCTTTCCCACTTCCTTCCTCCTTCTCCAACCTCCCTCTTTTTCCCTCTCTCCTTAACTTCTTTTGTGTCAATTGTATTTTCCTTCCCAGATTCCTTCTCACCTCCTTCCTCCTCCTCCCTCTCGCCCACCATCCTCACACACACACACACACACACACACACACACACACTCTCTCATCCTATCTCTCTCTCTCTCTCTCTCTCTCTCTCTCTCTCTCTCACACACACACACACACACACACACACACACACACACACACACACACACCACACACACTTCCTTCCTCCTATTCCCTCTCTCCCAGCATCCTCACACACACACACACACACACACACACACACACACACACACACTCCTCCCATCCTCTCTTCCTCACACTTACTGTCTTCTCCCCACATCTCTCTCTCTCTCTCTCTGCCTCGCCTTCTTGCTCTCATTCTTCCCTCTCCAACTCCTTGCCCACTCTCAAACTTGCCCACAGTTTGAAGCATCGTCCTCGCTTTTATTTTCCTTCATCCAGTATTCTCAGTCAACCAAGGGACAAGAATAGGAAATGAAGGAAGGATTGAGAGATGAAGGAAGGTCGGGAAATGAAGGACGAATAGGGGAAGGAAGGATAGAAGGATGAATGAAGGATAGAGAAGTATTTTTTTTTTTTTTTTTTTTTTTTTTTTTTTTTATGCGAGGAAGAAGGAACCAAAGGCCATGAGCCTGCAGTAACAGTTCCCTCCAAGAGAAAAACAAAATACAATAGAGAGCCAAATTCAAGATCCGATCATTTTGAGATGCCTGGACACACTGCGTTTGAAAGACTGGAGATCATAGGCAGGAGGAAATACAGACAGAGGGAGACAGTTCCAGAGCTGACCTGTTGCATGAATGAAAGACTGGGAGTAACGGTTAACTCTTGCATTAGAGAGTTGGACAGAAAAGGGATGAGAGTTTGCTGCCAGACGGGTGCTACGCGCCCGTCGTAGAGGTGGAGGAATGCAAGCAGACAGTTCAGAGGAGCAGTGACCATTAAAGTAGCGATAGAAAAGAGATAAAGATGCAACAGTGCGGCGAAGAGACAGAGGTTGAAGGGAGTCAGTAAGAGGAGGAGAGTTAATGAGACGAAAAGCCTTTGACTCCACCCTATTGAGAAGAGCTGTATGTGGGGAGCCTCCCCACACATGAGAGTTGTACTCCACACAGGGGCGGATAAAACCCCTGTATAGAGTCAACAATTGTGCAGGGGTAAAGAAAGAGCGGAGTCGGCTTAGCACACCCAATCTCTTGGAAGCAGATTTTACAAGAGATGTAATATGATCTTTCCAAGATAAGTCCCGAGTAAATGAAACCCCAAGCATGTTCAAGGATGATGCAGGATTAATCTGAATATTATTAAACATTAGTGGGTATACCTGTGGAAGATTTTGTCGGGTTGATAGGTGTAAGAACTGAGTCTTAGAAGCATTAAAGACAACCATATTATTTTTACCCCAGTCAGAGATATGAGCCAAGTCAGACATTAGGTGTGCCATAGCCTCATCCCTTGTTTCTTGAAGTAACTGTTGAGATGGGCGTTGCGGGAACCGAATGGAAAGGTGAAGGGTGGAGTCATCAGCGTATGAGTGGATAGGGTTAGATGTACAGCTTAGAAGATCATTGATGAATAAAAGGAAGAGAGTTGGTGATAGGACAGAGCCCTGAGGAACACCACTGTTGATAGATCTAGGAGAAGAACGATGGCCGTCTACGACAGCAGCTATAGAACGACCAGAAAGGAAGCTAGCGATGAAGGTACAGATAGAAGGATAGAAACCGTAGGAGGGCAGTTTGGAAATTAAAGATTTATGCCAGACTCGATCGAAAGGCTTTGAGATGTCAAGTGCAATGGCAAAGCTTTCGCCAAAGTCCCGAAAGGAGGATGACCAGGAGTCTGAAAGGTAGGTGAGAAGATCGCCAGTGGAGCGTCCCTGACGGAACCCATACTGACGATCGGAAAGAAGGCTGTGATAGGAAAGATGCCTTAAAATTTTTTATTAAGAATTGACTCGAAAACTTTTGAAATACAGGACGTTAAAGCAATTGGACGATAGTTGGAGGGTTGGGAGTGGTCACCCTTCTTTGGGACTGGCTGAATGAGAGCAAACTTCCAGCAAGAAGGAAAAGGTACAAGTTGACAGACAAAGCGAAATAGTTTGCCTAGGCAGGGTGTAAGCACAGAAGCACAGTTTTTGAGAACAACAGGAGGGACCCCATCAGGCCCATATGCCTTGTTAGTACTGAGGCCAGTAATGGCAGAAAATACATCAACTGAAGAAATTTTAATGTCAGCCATGAGGAAGTCAGAGGGGGGAAGTGATGGAGGAACAGCACCGGAATCGTCTAAGGTGGAATTGGAGGAGAAAGTCTGTGCGAAGAGATCTGCTTTATCAGTAGAAGAAATAGCTACAGAACCATCAGAGTAGAAAAGAGGAGGGAAGGATGATGAGGTAAAGTTGTTAGAAAGATTTTTGGCAAGGTGCCAGAAGGAGCGGGAAGAATTCGAGTTGGAGAGTTGAGAGCATTTAGTATGGATGAAATTATTTTTAGTAGAGCGAAGAACAGACTTAGCACGATTCCGGGCAGAAACGTAAAGATTATGTGATTCAGGGGTGGGTTGGCTCCGGTACCTTTTGTAGGCCTTCTCCTTGTTGCAGACAGCATTAGAACAAGCGTGATTAAACCAAGGCTTTCTTGCGTTAGTCAAAGGATATGAGAAAGGAATGTATGCTTCCATGCCCGAGAGAATAACCTCCTTAATGCGCAAGGCACACTCAGATGGCTCACGGCCATGGAAGCAATAATCATTCCAGGGAAAATCAAAGAAGTACTGCCTGAGGGCCTCCCAGTCCGCAGCTCCAAAATGCCAGAGACGACGTTTCCCTGGAGGGTCCGCAGGCCGTACTGGAGCGATAGGACAGGTTAAGGTAATAAGGTTGTGATCGGAGGAGCCCAACGGAGAGAAAAGATTAACAGAGTAAGCAGAAGGATTAGTTGTGAGGAAGAGGTCAAGTATGTTGGAGCTCTCTCCAAGGCGGTCAGGGATACGGGTAGGGTGCTGTACAAGCTGCTCTAGGTCATTAAGGATAGAAAAGATGTAGGCTTGTTCACCAGGTGGATCCGTGAAAGGAGAGGAGAGCCAAAGGTGGTGGTGAACATTGAAATCTCCAAGAATGGAGATTTCAGAGAAAGGAGAAATGGACAGAATGTGTTCCATCGTAGAAGTAAGATAGTCGAAGAATTTTTGATAGTCAGTAGAATTAGGGGATAAGTAAACAGCACAGATATATTTAGTCAGAGAATGACAGGAAAGCCGAAGCCAGAGAGTGGAGAATTCAGAAGAATCAAGTTCAGGAACACGAGAGCAAGATAAGTCGTTGCGTATGTATACACAACAGCCACCTTTGGCTTTGAAATGAGTATAGAGAAAGTAGGAGGATACAGAAAAGGGTTTGCTGTCAGTTGCCTCAGACAGCTGAGTCTCCGTTAGAAAAAGAAGGTGAGGTTTAGAGGAGGAGAGGTGGTGCTCAACAGAGCGAAAGTTAGATGAAAGGCCGCGAATGTTGCAGAAATGAAGAAGAAGAGAGTCAGACAGTGGTTCCAGGCACCTCGAGTCGTCACCGGGAGAGGGGCAGATGGCGGGGGCATTTATGGTCCCCCCCCCTGGGGACTCCGAGGCTAGGTGAATTGACGCCATTTTGGTAAATTTTGAATAGGAAGTGTAGTGTGTACTGTGCATGTAGTTTGGTGAAGATAGATAGAGAAATTTGTACTGGAGAGCATGCTGGCCTACTCTCTGTGTAACTGAGACACTGAAAAAGTTCAGCAAAGGGGGATGGTCAGGAACTAGTCCTGAGGGCTGATGAAACGGGAGCTCCAGCACTCCCTGTCATCAGCTTTCCATCCACCTCGGGAGTACTGCCCTGCTCGACTGGTGCTACAGTCTATGGGGTAGGGGGTTGAAGAAAGGCTATGGAGTTGAAGGAAGGATAGATAAGGAGACGGCAGAAGGAAGGAGAGGAGGATGAAGGGAGGGTAGGGTGATGAAGGACGTGAGTGAATGATGAAGGGAGAAGTGAGAGAAAGGAAGAGAGTGAATGATACCAGAATGAAAAAGAAAGGAAGCGATGATAATACGGAAAGGAGCAAGAATGTTAAATGATGAGGAAATGAGGAAAGAAACTGAACATACGAAAAGAGATAGTGCATGTCTAAATGTGAAAGATGAGTAAGAGGAGAGTAAGGGAGAGTGGAGAGAGAAATATGAGGCCAGAGTAAGTGTGAGTATGGAGTGAGTAGGGTAAAGGGGTGCGAGGGAGGGAGTGGGTTACCAACAGGAAGTGCGAACATGTGATAGCACTCACACGGACACACACCACAGCACACAGTGTGGTAATGTGCGTACCATTACTTATGCGCCTGTTTGTCTCAGTCAGCAATTGTGTGTGTTAAATGTGCCAGTAAATCAAAGAAGCCTGGTTTTGGTCCCAGATGTAGGCTACAGTATATCTTACATGAAAAAGTGTGTGCTAAGTATGTCCGTGCACACATAAGCATGCAATAATCCCTGTTTTCACCGAGGTTAAAAATACCGCCAGTAATTATGCATTCAGCCTTAAGAAAAGCCATTCCGCGCAAACCGTTAAGGCCAATTTAAACTTCTTAGCAGCTGTCAATAATGACTGCAAGAAGTAACTCTCAGGCAGTGAAACCCCCGAACGTGTCCACAATGGTGGGGAAATTGTGAGCGAGCATAAATTTCAATAACGTTTCAGTTTACCCTCTAAGGTGGACAAAGAAAACCACTGAGGGAAAATGGTCCTTTTAGAAAGTCAATGTCGAAGAAAACGCAGGTACGAGAGCTGCGTCCGGATACTATCATGACCGTCTAAAAAACAATTATAACCCTTAGATTTCAGTACCTGTTACGGATCAACACATCTTACTTGATTAATTCACACCCTGTTAAATCAACAGACATATAAAAATGAAAATACACTTCTTATCCAACTTCCTTTTCCTCTTCAAAGGGAAGGGCAAAAGAAGCCATTCGAACACCACCGACCAAACATTGTCGGCCTCCCGGTTGGTTGATCATCTCTTATTACGTATTTTTCTTCCTCTTTTCGCTCTTCCAACCATCCTTTCCTTCCCTGCTCTCTATCTTCTTTTACGCTATCAACTCTACTACACCTATCAAACTTGTTATGTCTTGTACTGTTCTTTAACAGCACAATATCACTCCACATCGCACCCTAACGCAAGGTGCTTAGACCAAGTGAGAAATGAGATCGGTGTGAGACAAGTGAGCTGAGGTGTGGCCAGGGAGACGTCAGGTGTGTTTACCTGGACACCTGACACCACCACAACAATACAGTCTCTGCATTTACTGTCACATTAAACTATTTTTACCTTTTACTTAGTTACGCCCATAAACGAAAGTAGTAGTGCGGTAATCAGCAAGTTTTATATGACGGATTATTGTCTGTAGCATATTCCACTTGCCTATCTTACTCTGTACTGTCATAATACTCCACCTTTTCCTTTTTGTTTAGTCGCAAAGTTACTCTCTTCGTCCTTGGATGGAAATACATAAAGAAGCGACACTGAGCAGCTTTTACATCAGGGATTATTATTTATAGCACAATCCATCTTTTTATCATCTTCCTTCCTCTCCGCCTCCCTCTACCACCCACTTTTCCCACCATCCCGTCAAGGTCTCCCGGCCCCCCAGCGTGCTCAAGGTCGCAAACTTCATGAATATATGGATTCATGGGAAGAAGGACAAAGGACTTACGGTGATACGGAGATAAGCAAAGACTCATAAACAAAGAAATTCATAAACACTTTGCCGTCCAATAAACGCAGATGCAGAGCGGGTGATATTTTTGGCCAGATGGAGTGGGGTTGATCTCAAAAGGTAAAGAGTTAATGATACTGATTACCATACTGCCTATTAAAGCAAGTCCACAATGAGACACACCCAAGCCCTACCACTAACCCCTCCAGTCCGAGTACGTCATCTATGTTTTGTTCTTGCTATCTCCAGAGGACTGTACTTAGCTTAGAGCCTTTTCGAACTGGGGGGGAGGAGGGGAGGGGGTAGATATGGCCCCACAAACCTCTCAGCTGGTTGCAATCTTTCCAACACTGAATAAAATCGTCAGGAGGTAGCAGGAATAAAAAATCATGGAACTGAATTTGTTAACCCTGACCACCCGACCCGGAGCACTGTAGACGCCACTAATAAAGCTTAATTGCGGTATGGGTGAGGCCGCAACCCAAGCTGGTGCGCCAATTTCCACGGATCAATACCCATCATGGATCAACTTGGCAGGGTCTATTACTCCACCTCTGACACCAGGCTAACTTCATTAAATTATGTTTCGTGCGTCTTGCACATCCAAACTGTGGTTATTAAAAAAAAAAAAAATCATGACAGACAAATGTACCTAAGCATATTTAGACGTTAATAAAAAAAAAAATGCGCAAAAAAAAGTTCAACAATTATACACAAAAATACTTGTAAACAGACATAAGTTCAGATACAAACTCCGATGAATTACAGCACTGGCGCATACGCTTGCACACACACACACACACACACACACACACACACACACACACACACACCAGCAATAACAAGAATAGCTACTACTACTACTACTACTACTACTACTGCTACTGCTACTACTGGTGCAACAATTTACAACTACTGCCACCATTACAACAACAGCAACAACAACAACAACAACAACAACTAGGCTACTACTACTACTACTACAACTACAAATGGTGCTACAACTTACCACTACTGCCACCACTATTACTACTACTACTACTACTACTACCACTACACATACACAGGGTAATGCCATCAGGGAGCTAGTGAGGGCAAGACAACAATGGCCGCACCAACATAAACACGGCTCCACAACGCTCCCCCTCACACCCCGTAACATTACACCCTAAATAAATGCCAAAATACCCCCACCGCAATAACTTGACCCACTCACACCACAGGCACCACCGCAACCACATCACTCAAGCACAAGGAGAGGGAGAAGTGGGGGGAACAGGGGTTAAGGGAGAGAGAGCTAAGTGGACGAAAGGGAGAGGGGAAGTGGGAGGAAGGAAGAGGAGAAGTGGGTGGGAGGAAGAGGCGGTAGTGCGGGGAAGGAAGAGGGGATGTGGGGGAAAGGAAGCAGGGGCAGGAGGGAAAAGGGAGATGAGGAAGTGAAACGGAGAGAGAGAGAGAGAGAGAGAGAGAGAAAGGGGGAAAGGAGGTGGTTGAGGATATAAGGAGGAAAGAAGGAAACAGGGAAACGGGGACGTGAGGAAGGGAGAAAGAGGAAGGTGAATTCGGGAGAAGGAATATGGCGAAGGGGGTAAAAGGCGGAGGACAGATGGGGGAGAAGGGAAATAAGGGAGGAGGAAGAGGACATGAAAGAAAGGGGAAAGAGGAAAACGAGGAAAGGGAGGCGGGGTTGGGGGAAAAGGGGGAGAGAAAACTAGAGAAAATGGATAAAAAGGAGCACAAAGGGAAGCAAACAGCAACATATCTATTTGTCCTTTCGAGATTTTATTATAGAGAGAAGGGCAAGAAAAGGGAGAGGGGGAAGGGGGACGATGTGGGGGGAAAGGGGACGATGTGGGGGAAAAGAGAGGAAAAAAGAGGGGGAAAGGGGAGGGAAAGAGGGCAGAGTGAGGTGCATAAGAGGAGGGAGGGTGAAGGGGTCACCAAGAGGATACATTAGGGGAAGGGGAAGTCGTGAAGGCAAGGGGGGTACATTACACTTGGGAAAGTACACTATGTCATGTACTCGTAAGCTGAGGAACGAAATCGTAGTCAGATGTACTGAGAGGATGGATATAACTGAAAATGAGCAGCTGCAGTAAATAATCTTGTTACATGTCTAGGGCTCTGAAATAATAATGCTTTACTACATTCCTACCAACACACCCGATTTTTACACCAGCCCTTGCGCACCAAGAGCTGGGCTTTGTCTTACTACTTGCGCTAGCGCATGCCTGTTTGTGTATGGAAAAATAGCTCCAACAATTTCGATTTGATTCAGACCACACCTGGTGGAGGAACTGGAGATATTCCCAAAAGCTGAGCCATTGTTTTTTAAAACAGTAGGTCAAAGATTAGGGTCGCATGGCCAGTTCAACTAAAACAGCTTTGATCTGATTTGAACCAAACTTGGGGGAAGGGCTGAGGGTAAAGCAAGAACGAAGTGGATCCATTTTGAATATAATCAGTCTCTCATCAAGGTCACAGAGGAAAACAAAATCTTCGATCCTGTAACTCAGGGAGTTTTATTTCGATTAGAATCAAACTTTATGGATGGTTTGAAGTTCGGCCATGGATGAAGAGATTCGATTTTGAGAACATTGGGTCAAAGGTCAATGACATAGGGCAAGGTCAATTAAAAGAGTTTTGGTCTAATTTGGTCCAAACTTGCTGGAAAGGTTGAAAGTCGAGCAAGGATGACGTATCCGATTTTGAGAACAAGTGGTCAACTGTCAGGGTCAGGGCAATGCCAAATGTTCGGCCCTTAGACCAAGTGTAATGGGCGGGTGTTGTATTCTCTGAGTGCTACTTCCTGTTGCTGGTTAGTTTATCAAAACTTCATCAGGAATTGACAGTTTCAAGGCAGTGTAAAAGGACTATCGCCTACTGTTCTATAGAGGCATAGGAATTGATGATGAATCATAGATAATGAGGGCAGAATTGGACTAATAAGATGTAAGACTAAAGGCGTGGTAACAGAAAGTGTGTGGTGGCTGCCTGAGCCTGTGCAGGAACTATCAATACTAAGGGAATACAGATGGAAAATAATGTGGCTGTACGCCAGGGAGCACACAGCGAGACTCAAAACGTAAAAGGCAGGACATATTGCAGAGGTGGGTGGGGGGGGGAGCGAGTCAGGGGTGGATGAAGAGGGAGTAAGGATGTGAAGGGATGTTGTAAATATGAATGATGATAACGGTGAGTAAGGATGTTCATGGATACTCAGCAGAGCGCATCTCCGTCACGCTAAGCAGTTCGTAGTTGGTGTTCGAGGTCAGCAATACAAGAAATTCTAGGGAAGCCAAGCTGCATATTCCTCTGGTCGACCTGAGGCACCCCGCGTCTACAACTGCTTCTGTATCAATGTACAGGACGGTCACTGGAGAAAAGAAGATACTCCTTTGTTCACTAATACAGGAGACCCAAGGAACTTCCTCACAGACATTTTATCCAGTACTTTAATCATTAGGTTTTGCGATATTTCTGCACACACACACACACACACACACACACACACACACACACACACACACACACACACACACACACACACACACACACAAGAAACCGGATGCCAATCTAACCATTTGCACCTTCACTGGTGAAGGTAAGTATGAACAGAAAGAGGAAGAAGGCTATACTGTAGGGAACAACATTAAGGTGTGAAGATATCAAAGGATATACTGCAAAGAACAGCCTACAATGAATGGGTGGACAACGAGGGAGGGAATACGAACAAAGACAATGAGTGAAAACACGGAGTTAAGACAGGAAATAATTATCCAGCAAGCAAAAGTAACGAAACTAAAAAGAGAAAAAACTTTCATGCTTCAAGCTTTTTACCTGAAGAACAGAAGAGACCGGCATTGATGTAAAGGGCAAAGAGTGTGAATTATAAAGTGAGGGAGTGAGGGAATGACGGTGTAATGCGTAGGGGGGATGCAAAGGTTGAGGTCAACTAGAGGATATTAATCTCGTCCCAACGATGATTCATTTTTTCACTTCATTTTTCCTACCACCATACGATTACATATAACTTGTGAGGGATTTCTGGTAATAAAAGAGTTAATTAAGTCTGTATATTACCGATCCAATCAAGAGAGTCGTCCGCCTCTCAGCTGCATAAATTTTCCTAACGTTAGTATGAATAAATTATAATACGTCATCAGATTAAAGACGTTAATAAAATATACCAACTCAAATGACACTGTACGAAGGAAGTGGAAGCAAACAAAGCACGATAATAACTGAGAGAATGAGTGACAGTATAATGAAAATGAGGAAGTCAAGAGGAAGTATTCTCATGGGATTAGGAAGCTTACTAACACCTCTTTCTTACCGGTTTATTTCTGATTCTGCTTCGTTACTATATTCTAGTGTGTTACTCATGCAGTCAAGGTCAATATTTAAATGGGATAAGGAGCACAAAAGAGGATATTAATGAGTAACTTGGATAATAAATCGTTAAGGAAGAGGTGTTAGGGAACTTTCATTCCGACGAGAATAAGGGCCAAGGAGTAGAGGTATAAAGGGAACCAGACTGTGATAAGAAAGGAGTTACAAAGGAAGTTGTCAAGGAGTGGCGAATATAATCTTTCTCTGAGGTTAGCTAACACCTGAAGACTAACAAACACCTGAAGATTTGTATACAGGTGAGTGAAATCCCAGCAAAGGTTCCTGTAACTATCTTTACTAAGTAATCTGTTACTGATAGACCTGGAAGTTATATTCAATCGCACACCAGACGATTTCGTTCAGTCGTTCAAAGGGATGTAGAGAAATAAGAAAATTTGTGAATAAAATAAACTACGAGGAATTGCAAAAGGATGAAAGAAAATAATGAAAAGAGAATGTATAAGACGTGAGGAGAGGATTTAAGGGAGTGGAGGGGGGCATTCAGCTAAGATATGAAGGGAAAGGTAAAAAAAAAAAAAAAATAGGCATATTGAGAATACAAAAGGAAAAATAATGTAAAGGAAATTATGCCAAAAAGGGCCACCGCAGACAAGAGCAATGTTCTGATGATATAAAGGGAGTGATGACAAAGCGATACAATGATGACAAAGAGAGTAAAGATATCAAAGGAGAGGACATGAAAGGGGTGATGATATTGAGGCAGACAGGGCGTGATGACGGAACGATACCAAAGGGAATGACAACATAAAGGGAATGATGACAGTAACGGAATGAAGATAAAGCGATGACAAAAGTAGGAGTGATGATACAAAGGGAGTGATGGCATAAAAAATAAAATATAGTGATGGTAAAAGGGAGTATGGAATGATGATACAAAGGGAGTGATGACATAAAGGGAATGATGCTCAAATGAAAATGATATTAATGATGATACAAAGGATGCAAACATGAAGCAGTGTGGACCTAAAGGGAGGGAGATTACGAGGAATATGAGGTTATAAAGGGAGTGGAGGTGACAAAGGTAAAAATAGTAACTAAGGTTATAAAGGGAGTGAGGATGCATGAAACATAAAGGGAAGTGAGGAGGGTCTGGATTATAATTCTATTTTAGTGCGTGTGTGATGGCGCCAGGCGGGGTTATTGATCACACACACACACACACACACACACACACACACACACACACACACACACACACACACACACACACACACACACACACACACACACACACACACACACACACACACACACACACACACACACACACACACACACACACACACACACACACACACACACACACACACACACACATCAATCCTCTAAAAAAATTCATAAATGCACACACACACACACACACACACACACACACACACACACACACACACACACCAAAAAAAAAACATAACTTCCACACACATTATACAAACATACACCGGCTATTTGCATGATTATCTGAATGCATCGTTTTAATCCCCCCTCAGCCCAAGCACGTCTTTTTCATAATATTTTTGCCACCGCTAGATGATTACTTATCTAATATACTAAAGCAGTAGCCGTGTGTGTGTGTGTGTGTGTGTGTGTGTGTGTGTGTGTGTGTGTGTGTGTGTGTATTTTGGGTAGCCTAAACTACACATTCAAATCGCACCAAAATTGGCAAAAAAAATTGCAAAAAATTCGCTGATGTGAAAAAACTTGGTCCCATCACGACTGAAAAACTTTCTTATATTTAATGAGCGATCACATTTTGATCAAAAAACGCTGCTCCCGGGGCCTGGCATAGAATCTCCGTATATTTTCTTGCCCAGAGGTAGAACTAAAATAAACGTGGGTTTCATTCCCAAGGCTGCAGATAACACGATCAATTGGTTAGCTGCAAAAAATCCAAGTGACAACGTTACACTTGAACAGCACATAAACGGGAGAGCCCTCCGGAGGAGCATGTGCGATGGGCCCGAAGGGCCCACGAGCACATGCCTAATATACCATAGCAGTAGCCGAGTGTGTGTGTGTGTGTGTGTGTGTGTGTGTGTGTGTGTGTGTGTGTGTGTGTGTGTATTTTGGGCAGCTGAAATTACACATTCAAATCACATCAAAATTGGCATAAAAATCGCAAAAAAAAAAAAAAAATCGCTGATGTGAAAAAACTTGGTCTCATCACGATTGAAAAACTTTTACTATTAATGGGCGATCATATTTTGACCAAAAAACGCTGCTCCCGAGGCCCGGCATAGGATCTCCGTAGAATTTTTTGCCTAGAGGTAGAACTAAAATAAACTGTAGCAGTAGCCATGTGTTTGTGTGTGTACTTCGGACTTGCGTTCGGACAACTTGGGTTCCATTCCCGAAGCTGCAAATAACACGATCAATTGGTTAGCTGCAAAAAATCCAAGTGACAATGTTACACTAGAACAGCACATAAACGTGAGAGTCCTCCGCAGGAGCAAGTGCGAGGGGCCCGAAGGGCCCACGAGCACTTGTTCAGATTACTAGAGATCTTTCCAGCTAGGGGGATTTAGATATACGGCAGCTTTCATTAATCCCTTCACTACAACAGGTCCCTCTTAAAATGAAAAAAAAAAAAAAAAAAAAAAAAAAAGAGAGAGAGAGAGAGAACCGTAGTGCATAGTTAAAAATCATCATCATCATCATCAACATCATCATCATCAAACATTTTTTCTTTAATTGCTTCACGTATTTCCACTATGCCCAAACTGGCACGGAGCTACTTCATTCAACTTAAGAAGGATGCCTAGTATGAGGGAATTCAGGAAGGATGTAGGTTGCCCCTTCCAGGTCGAAAACTCTAATCCAGGGCGAATAAAAACGTCTGGAGACAGCAGGAACGAAATAATGCATATATAATTAAACTGAAGGGTTTAAAAATACGGATGGTATTGATATATATGAAACACCTGCCAGTCTGAAGGTTGTGTGATCTGTGTATCGATGCGAATTTCTAAAAGGCGACTGGATTCTTATCACACATCGATACTCTATGTGTAAGGGATCATGAGGAAAACATGTCTGTTTATCTATACGTAGAGGGTTACATTCTCCTCTCTCTCTCTCTCACACACACACACACACACACACACACACACACACACACACACACACACACACACACAAGTCTCAGCCACCGCCACAGAATATTCGGTCGATAGTGTGCACCCTAGGCTCCTCCCAGCTCCCTGTCACCCCTCCCAGCTCCCACTCTTCTCTCTCACCTCCCAACCCCTCTCACCCCTCTCCCAACTCCATCTCACCTCTCTCCCAGAACTCTTTCATCCCGCTCCGAGCAAACCCTCACCCAGTTCCCTCTCATTCTTCACCCAGCTCCCTCTAGCCCTACTCCCAGTCCCCTTTCATCTCAACAGGCCCTTTATCACATCCCCAAGGATTCTCCCACTCCACACTACCGTCCCTTACACCTCTCTCCCAGCTTCCTGTGTCCCACCTGGTAGCCCCCTTCCCCCACCCCTGTTGTAAAACTTTCATTTCACTTTGCCCTTTCTCACCCATCTCCCATCCCTCCCTTACGTAACTTCAGCCTCTCTCATAAAATATCAAACTACCATAAAAACAGTTTTTTGTTTCCTAAATTTATGTAATCGATAGGACGCCTCTCTATATCCCACCACCACATCCCCTACCCGCACCCCTCAGCCTACCCTCTTCAGCCTCCTTCGTCTCCTACCTAACTTCTCTTACCCAGTCCCCACTCCTTTTTTCCACCTCACTTCTCTAACCCCTCATCTCTTACTTGACTCTCTCCCCCAGTCCTTAAATTCTTCCCAAGGCTTTACCTCTCACCCCCTCTCCCATCTCCTCGCCCACCATCCTCCAGCATCCCTCCTCTCTTCCCCTTCTCATCCCTCTCCCAGCCTCCTCTCATACAACATCAGCCATCCTCATCTCAACTATAAAACTACTATAAATTTTCCCTCTAAAATATATGTACTTGGTAGGTCGTCTCTAAAGCCCCACCACATCTGTCCTCATCCCTCTGACATGCCTCCTCAGATTCCAAATTGTCTTTCACCTCCTGCCTTCCGCAGCAGTTATTCCTCATCTACCTTTCATTCCTTCTCTTACTCCATCTTAACGTCTAACTCTTTCCTACTTCACTCTTCCATCCATCGCCATCTTTTACTTTACTTTCCCAATCCTTATCTCTATCCCTGCCTTCACCTCTCACCTCTCTCCCACACCTCACCCACCACCCTCCCACATCCTCACCGTCTCCAGTCTCTCCCACTCCTCTCTCACCCCTCCCAACCCCCTATCACCCCACCTACTCCATCCCACCTCTCTCTGCCGCCTCCCCCCTGCCATCCTTCCAGTTTTCCAGCCAGCTCAGCGCTTGCCCCGTCCTGCCCTGTCCTGTCACTGCTCACCCCAGGCCCCCCTTATCCTCCGCCCTATATTTAGCTCTCACTCACCCCTCCTCCTTGTCTCTCGCCACGCTCCCAGATAACCTCTGTCGCCAACCAATGACAAAATAAGTCGCATAAATCCTAGTGACAAAGTACTAAGGACATTAATAGTTGTGATACCAAATTAATAATCACACTAACTACGGTATGCACAAAAAACGTAGCTAGTAGACTCAAGCATATGTTTTTACAACGAATTTTGTGATTTTATGCGCTTCATACTGACTGCCGGGCTATGAGGGATTAGTGATATTCTTAGCTGCTCCATCCTCAAATCAGGAGGCCTCATATCACCACAGCAGCCAAATGTAACTTCCGCCTTCAACACTCCAGCATGAGCCGTAGTTATCATTTCACTCCCCACCTCACTCTCCCCACACCGAAGTCTGTCTTATTAAAACCGAAAGCATAAAGGTGTAAGCAAGACCCTAACATATGCTAGTCATTTATGGAACACCTGCAATCGTTAGATGTTATAAGCCAGTGTTCCTTGTTACAGGGTGAAGTCAGCACTGGCGCAAACAGGTAGGACATGTTCTACTATCATCACATGCTTCAGATAGCCTATTATCGTAAAAAAAATGGTGTTTTGTCTCCACCTCGCTCTCTGTGATCCCTTATTCCTAGGACGTTACCGTTATTTCACGTCCCGCCCCAGTTTCCCAGCGCTCAGGTCCATAGTTACAACTCTAGCTTTCCTTTCCAGTTCTCTCGCACATTATCAAGTCACAATGCTACACTCGTCAACAAGCTGGCGTTCTTAATATATAAAAAAAAAAAGCCCACTTACCAGATATAATTAACAACTTTCACCCTCTCCCCACCCCCATCTCACAAACTAGCCCTCATTACCACCAGCCCTTTCTCACAAACCAGGTATCATTACCACCACCCCTTTCTTACAAGCCAAGTCTCATTACCACCAGCCCTTTCTCACAAGCCAACTCTCATTACCACCAGCCCTTTCTCACAAGCCAACTCTCATTACCACCAGCCCTTTCTCACGTGCCAGCCCCTCCACCAGCCCTCTCTCCCACAAGCCAGCTACTAGTATCAGCTCTTTCACACCAGCTTACCCGATATACCACTAGCCCTCAGCCGCGTCCCCAGCCCCTTTTGATGAGGCAGCCCTCACTACCAGCCCTAGCAACAGCCCTCAGACGCACCTCTCGCCCCATATTCACAAGTCGGGTCGAATTAACCACCCCCGGATGACCTCTCCAACCCTCATCCCAAGCCAGCCTTCCTCCACCTTAATTAACAACTTCAGACCAACGACGTATATTTTGTTTCATTACTATTACTAGATGATTTTATTCAAGACACTCGTGGTGAAGGGGTTAATGAAGGCTATACCTAATCCCACTAGTTCAGTCTCTTCAAAGTTACATACAATAGGTTCGAGATAAGAATAGGCTACTGCATATATATATATATATATATATATATATATATATATATATATATATATATATATATATATATATATATATATATATATATATATATATATATATATATATATATATAAACATTATGTGAGTATGGAGTTGACCATTTCAGATCTATGACATACAGTATCTTATTTTTGTTCACATTGAAAATTGTATTCAGCTTAGGACAGACGTTGTGACCTGGGTGGGTACGGTGAAGTCTTAACATCTTCACTACAAGAAGCCTCCCTACAGCCAAATACAACTGTGTGACGGTAGTAAGGTCAAATACGTCATACATCAGAGCAAGGAAGTAATTAATTGCTACACTTACCCCGCTTTGCCAGCTCTCATTCACGAGTGGGCCTGATTAACGATCCCCAGCCCTCAATTACTGCCAGACCTAATAAACCCTAAATCTTCCCTTAAACCCGCCATCAGCCACACCTCACCCCTATTAAAGTATCCTTAGTTCTGAGCCTCACGTTCTAGGTGGCACAGGTGTCTACGTAATACATTTTTCTTAGCAACTTACTATACATATTACACCTCCATATGCTCTTGTACGTGATTTATATATTTTTAGTATCGACACAATTTGCCTCAGGAACGTACAAGAGGATAAAAAAGTGTAAGATATGAAATAAACTGCCACGGAAGAAATACTACCAAGTCTTCTACGCCACCAACACTACGGCTTGTCCTACTACTCCAGTCCTACTTAAAATCCTCAACCTTTCCTTCAGGCTTTCATTCCAAGGTCAGTTCCATTGAATGTTAGAGAGTCGGCCCTGTTAATACCCAGGCTCCTGTGACTCACTCTCTGCCAAAGACAATCATCCTACGTTAACTGGAAGAAAATAATAGAGATGTCCCGACCACGAGAGGGTTTAATATAGCCTCAAGTCCCCCCTCACCCGCCAGCCCAACGTAACAGCCCTTACTCTTCCATTCCACCTCTCATTAGGCCGTATTAATTCCTTCAGTACGAGGACTTATGTATTTATTTACTGCTTGATCCAGACGATTTTACTCACTTAAGGAGAGGTTCTTCGGACTTGGGTGTCAGATGCTGCTTTTACTGACCTTTTTTCTACAAGTTTTCTCTTTCGATGAAAAGTGTCGGAAGGCAGCAAGAATAAACCAATAAAGTATGTCATTAGAGTGAAGGATGTAAACATTTCAAGTATTATATAGCCTATTACACGTATTTAGAAGCCCCCACTATTTTTAACCATCGCCAAGTTTCTGTCGCAGGCCTTACTCAAAAGCAGCTCTAGTCATCATTTGAAAGCATGTACCATTTATACCTACTGTACTCATTTACACGCTGGCCTTATTGAACGTACCAGCTTTCCTTTCCAGCTCTCATTCAGAAATAAGCCCAATTAAAGCCCGCTGGACTCATTTACACACCAGCCCTACTTTTAGCCCTCGTCAGCCTTCCGTTCCATGGCTCATTCTGAAGTCCTGTCTCGGCCTTAGCCCTGGCCCTGAGCGGCACCAGTGACAGGTGTATTAATGCCATGTTAAGGTGGCCTCGTTAGTCACGCCGCCAAGTTACCTCAGATTAATCCCACGAGGGTCCTGTCCTCCTCAGCCTTCCCTTCTTCACCTCCCGCCTCCTTCCTTTCCTTCACTCCTACCTCCTGCCTCCTTCCACTCCTTCACTCCTACCCCCTTCACCTCCTGCCTCCTTCCTTTCCCTCACTCCTACCTCTTTCACTTTCCTTGCTACTCATCCTCTCTAAGGTCCTTCCCCACGTTCCCTCATCCTATCTTCTCATCATGCTTAACTCCTTCGTTTCTTCTCTCTGTCATTTATTCCCATTCTCTCCTTGGCTTTTCTTACTACCCTTCCTCCTCTCATCCTCACCTCCTTCCTTCAATCCTTCCCTCACTTTCTTTCTTACCATTCCTTCCTTTAATCCTACTATACTTTCCTTCGCTGCATTTGTTCCTTACTTGCTCTCTCACTTTCCTTCCCACCCTTCCTCCCTCATCCTAATCCTGTTCCTTTCATTCTCCTTCCCTCCTTCACTGTCTTCCGTACCCTTCATCCCTTAATTCTCACCTCCTTCCTTCTTTCCTTGCGTCAGTCCTTCCAATCTTGACTTTCCTTCCTACCCTTCCCTCCCCCATATTCACGTCCTTCCTTCTTTCCATCCTTCAGTCAGGCCTCTCACCTTAACTCTCCTTCCTGCCTTTTCTACCCTTATTCTTACTCCTTTCATTCCTTCATTCATTCATCCCTCACTTTTCTTCCTATTCTTCCTTCCTTCATCCTCATTTCCTTTATTTATTCAATCTTAACCCTCTTGCGTGCCTTTCTTCCTTCAGCCCTCCGTTCTTCATTAACCTTACTTCATATTTATTTTCCTTTCTTCCTTCAACCTCACTCACTTTCCTTCCTGCCCTACCTCCCTTCATTATCATCTCTTTCCTTCATTCGTTCCTCTGAGTTGTTCCTACACAAGCTTCCTTCATTTTCTCATACTTTCCTTCCTTTCTTCTTTCCTCCATTACTTTTTAACCCTTCCTTCCCTAATCCTCACCTCCTTTCCCTCATTCCTCCCTGAACTTCTTCCGCCTATTCCTTACTCTCCTTCATTCATTCCTCCCATAAATCTCCATTCCTTACTGATTACTCTCAATCGCTACTTTACTCCCTCTTCTTTCATTCTTTCCCAGATTTTTGTCTTTAGATTTTCCTTCCCCTTCTCCTGGTTTTACTTCTTCCTTGTTTTCTTCTTGTACTACTTTCTTGTATTTTCTTTCCCTCCTCCCCGTCACCTTCTTTCATTCCGCCATTACTTCCTTCTGACAACATTCGCTCCACCTTGCCATATTGCTAATTTTTTACTGATGTCTGTCCATTATTAATTTCTTCCATTCCTTCCCATCTCCAGCTTTCGTTCTTTCCTTTCTATTTTCACTATCCTCGCCCTACTGCCTTCCTTCCTAGCTCTTCTTCCCACCTACTGTCTGCTGTCTACGTCCATTACCCCCTTCATTTTACTGTCTTTCTTCATGTCTAAACAGGCTCATTTTAAAATAAGGGAGCTTTTCTAGGAGAGACCGCCTGTTCGTCAATCACTCACTGATGTTTTTTAGGAGCAAGGCGTTTCACTTCCGTAGAATTTAGTTACTTCAGTAAAGCCCCATATTCTGGCCCTGCAGCTCCCACATCCATCTAGTATTTTTACCTCCGCCAACGAAGTTGGAAGAGGTAATGTATTCACCTATGTTTGTCTGTTTGTCCAGACTATATCTCCAAAAGTTTTCAATGAATTTCAAAGAAATTAAATGAAAGGGTGGGCCATGGGCCAAGAAAGAATTGATTAAATATTAGGGCGGATCCGGATCCTATGTATATCTACAACGGATCTCAATGAATTTTAATAAAAATCTGTGGAAGAGTGGGCCATGGGTCAAGGTACAATTGATTTAATTTGGGGAAGGGTCCGGATCCTATGTATTTCTCACAATATCTCCACGGTTCCGGATCCGGATCCTTTTTCATGGTAACGGCATCGGCGGTGGTATGCGCTCTATGTGTGTTTTCTAGTTTGTATTTGTTTTCTTCTGGTCTTCTTTCCTTCCAACCACCCTGCTTCCTTCTTTCATTCTTTCCTACTGCTCGGATATTCATTCACTTCATACGAGTTCTCGCATTTCTTTCCTCCTCCTCTCTCTTTCTTTCCTCTCTCCCACCTCTTCTCTTCCTTTCCACGCTCTCAACAGAGTTCTAATCCTCCTCAAATCGTTTATTCTTCTCTCTTTCCACTCTCCAACTCCCCAGCCATCCTTCCTTCCCTCCTCCTTCCTCTTATTTCCTCCCTCTTCTCTGTTTCTTCTAGTTGGTGCTTCTATCCTCCTTTCGTGTTCAGTTCCCCTTCCTTTCCTCACTAATAATTTCTTCTTTTCTACCTTATCCTTTCCCCCTAAATTTCTACCTGGCTCCCACTTCGTCCTCCTTTCCTCCATTTCATTCTTTGCTCCTTTTCATAGTCATCTCATTTTCCATACACTAATCCTCTTGTAGCTCCGGTAATGGGACTCTCTCTCTCTCTCTCTCTCTCTCTCTCTCTCTCTCTCTCTCTCTCTCTCTCCAATGCATTCCATTTAAGTAACCTTCGCCCATCAAGTTATACCTGATATGGCCATACCTTCGAATCACCCTCCCTCCACCCCAACTCCCTTCACAATCACTCCCCTCTTATTCTCCCCTCATTCCCCATTCCCCTTCTCTTCCCTTCCTCTTCTTTCACCATGCATGATCCCTCTCGTCCTTCTCTCCCATCCCCTTCCTTCTCTCAGCTTCTTTCCTTCCATGATTTTGATTCTTTCTTCCTTATTCCCTATCAGCATCGCCCATCCATCCTGTTAATATTTTCTTCTTCAACTTCCTTACTTCCTCTTCCCTTAATGCTTCTGTCTCTTCTACCTTTTGCGTTCCTCCCGTACTTCAGTATACTCTTCCTCCCTTCAATCGCCATCTATCCCTTTGTCCCTCCAGCCTAGCTTCACCCCTTTCCCCTCAGCTCTCCTACTCCCGTCCTATCCTCCCTTATCCCGTTCTCTACTTCCTTCATCACCCTGCTTTTCCTTCCCTCTCCTCACCATCTCTCGTGCCCGTCTTTCCCTTCCCCTCACCCTTTGTCTTTCTTCCCCTCTCCCCTTTCCCAGTCCCTGCTCTTCCCTCACTTCCCCACCTCTTATCCCCTGCCCTTCCCTCCTCTTCTCTTCACCTTCATCAATGCATTTCCCTTCCTTCTCCTCCCCTCATGCGCTTCCCTTCCCTCCGTTCATCCCCTACCCTGCACATGTGCACATGTCTGTTTGTTTGTAAATGTTTGGCGTGAGGTGAGCCCCTCCGTCTGGTCTACTAATTTCACAGGCACAGGTAAACACACGTGGGTCGCCAGGTACGGTACACCAACGCATGCCTATCATATAAATAATGTCTATAATTACGGCATATTTAGCATACGGGCGGTCACACGGATGAATATATATGGGAAGACAGGCGGTGGGTGTGCCGTAGTTTGAGGAAGTGTTTGTTGCGTGCATCACTTGTTTGTTGCGTGCATCGCTTGTCAGTCGTGAGGGTTGACGTAAATCGTAAAATCCTCATGGTGGACATACACATCTACAACAGCCCGATTGATGGGGTGTACAAATACGGTAAAAATAAATTATGTACGAAGGAACGAATTATGTATAACACCATGCAAGGAGTTAATGATCATGAAGGTACGAAGGGAAACAGGCTTGTGTGTACTGGGGTAAGGCAAGTATGTAGGAAAGATGTATGATAAAGGAGAGTATGCATATAGGTGGAAAAGATGTATGAATCAGTATAATCAGTATGTATGTAAACAAGGTGATACAGAAGAGGAAAGAAAGTGATGTAAGTAAAGATGTATCGGTGTTTGTAATCAAGGGGGAAGGAAGGATGGTGTGTGGAGAGTACTACAACGCCACGTAAACTAAGCACGTGGCCCCACCAGTCTGTGTTTACCTCCTGACCCAACTGTTTACACGTCGACCAGCTCCTCCTTCAGCACTCCTTCAGCACTCACTCACTCCACCCTTCACATCCCCACCTTCCCCATTCCCTCCAGCATTGGTCTTTTCCTCCCCACTCCCTCCCTTTCCCCATTCACCCCACCATTCCTACTCCCTCACTATAGTCTCTTCCCCCTTCCTTATTCCTATGTTCGTAACTTTTTTCCCCTTCACGTCTCACCTTTCCCTTCACCACTTCCCTCCCTCCCTCCCCATTTTTCTCTCTCTCCCTCACACCCATCCTTCGTCAGTGGCTTTTTTTCTCGCATACTTCCTTTCTCTTTTTCACCTTCCATTACTGCCTCTTTCCCAATCTCTCTCTCTCTCTCTCTCTCTCTCTCTCTCTCTGAGCTTCCCAACACACTTCCTCCTCCGTCTCTACCTTGTTCATAAATTTACCTTCTCTCGTTCGCCCTGTCAATACTTTCCTCTTCCTCCTCCTCTCCATTCCTCTCCTACTATTTCACCCTGTCTCCCATTCCCTCTCTCTCCTACGTCCACACATTTAATTTTCTCTCCTTTATACACTTTCATCCGTCTCTCCCCTCTCCTTATCTCTCTCTTTCCTCTTCATTTACTCTCCCTTCTGTTCAGTCTCCTTTCATCCCGTCCTCTTACCTTCCGTTCTATCCATTCCATCTCCACATCCTTCTCTCATCTCCTGTCTATCCCCTCCTTTTTGTCTCTCTCCCACCAAGTCGTATTATCGCTGACCTAGGAGATACCGTAAAACCTCCTCATCAGTGACTTATTTATATCATGTATTTTGTCCTTTATTTTTGTCTCTTATACCTTAATATCCTCTTGTACGTTACTGATGTCCACTTCGTCGATGCCAAAATGATGCTGACAGGATACAAGACAATGTTAGCTCCTTCAGTTTGATGACGCGTTATTTTCACTTTCTTCCTGCCATCACCACACCACTTTATTCATCTTAGAAGAACTATATTGAACTGGAGGAGTTACATACAGCCTTCAATGACGCTTTACTATTAGACGCTTGTGATTCCTAGGGGGGGTGAAATCGTCCGGCAGTGGTAGGAGTAAAGTGAATGATACGTCGTCGTAGTGATGGGGTTAAGGCATCATATGGAAAATACATGGCTCAGAAGAAAAGCCAATAAGTCCCGGATGACGCTGTTCATGAGGCTTTATTGTGTGTGTGTGTGTGTGTGTGTGTGTGTGTGTGTGTGTGTATATATATATATATATATATATATATATATATATATATATATATATATATTTACCGGTATACTGTATATAGTATATAAAACCATAATTCCTGCTGCCCCGACCGACCATCCCCTCCAGCCTCCCCCCGTACACCATCACACTGAATTATAGCATGTATTGATATGGCTTGCTGCGGTCATGGCTTACATCCCGTTCCGTGTGCACAGATTCCCCATGGTTTTTCGGTTAGTGTCTGACCGCCCTGCACCACTCACTTCCCACTCTACGTTGTACAATTTGCCACAACGCTTTTTTATTCTGCGATTCAAGGTTACACACCAAATCAGCACTGAGCTTCTGTTTGCTTAGTGGCTGCTGACCAGTCACCTCCTGGCTGACTGTCTGCCTCGTGGTTATTTCTGACTGATCTCTGGACTTATGCTCTCCGTGGGGAGGCCACCGATCAATCACCACCCTCCCCGCTGCTTGTGCCTGGAAGCTACCGTCCGGCTAACGATCTTTCTTTTCTTTACCACGAATCATCCAGCTGATGGTTTGTGCCTCATGATCAACGATAAGTCACTGGGTCTTATTCTCGTCGACAATGTAACCTCCGTATCGTCGCTTTCTCAGCCAAATATTTGCATTTTACAACCCTTCTGTATGTAACTGATTCAGAGTTACACATTATGTCTATACTCAGTGGCCATGAATAACGAAAACATTATAGTGTAGCAAGCAAAAAAATCCTAAGGGTAGAGTTGTTACGATGTCTTCTATACCAACAACACATGCCATTGTCAGACGTGGGCCACATCCACCGCCTATTGGCAACTTGTGTATCATCGCCTGACCAAACAATTATACTTCCACATTAGTCCCTTCAGTCAGAATACGTAATTTCCATTTTATTCTTGCTACCATTACACCATTTTATCAGCTTTGGGAGACTTGCAAACGGGAACGATTACATAACAGCCTCCATTATTACCTTGAGAACCAGACGGCTTTTATCATTAGACTAAAAGGGCCACGTGACTACTGAATCGTCACTAACAAATGATGTTTACTCTCTCCCTAAATTCTGGAAATTGTCGTATTAACGGGATGGAATGCTTGTTTACCTTCACGTCAATCTTCTCGCTCACTTCCATCATCCCTCACATAAGTGTTCCGTTCCCCACATGTTCCTGCCTAATCTTTTCTCCTTTAACAATTTTTATTCTAATTATAATACTTCCTGCTCCTAAATTTTTTCCCTTCATTTTTTTACTTATGCCTCATACAGAATTCTATTATTCTTTCTTTTTACTTCCCTCGCTTTCTCTTCCTTCCTCACGTATCATCATTTCCACTGACTACTGCAGTGATACTCTCCTTTTCTCCCTCACCTAATACAATAAGAATATAAAATCCCTCCGTCTTCCATAGTGAAGTAGAGCTCTGAAAACAATATCCTTCTTACCCCCGCCTTGTTTATAGAGGGCGAGAGAGGAATCACACTACACCGACGAATATCCACACCAACGGCGACAACGTGAACTAATAGCGTTACATAACGAAGAGTGCCCTTAGAAATAGCCGAGAGTTAGGTTATATACAGAGATTAACAGCTGGTCAGACTACGAACACTGTTATCCAATATCTGACGCAAGAGGTAATTATTATAAATATACATCATATATATATATATATATATATATATATATATATATATATATATATATATATATATATATATATATATATATATATATACATATATATATATATATATATATATATATATATATATATATATATATATATATATATATATATATATATATATATATATAATGATATGTTTCTCTACAGGATACAGAAAACTGTAAAGGTAAGGTGTAAGCAAAAAACTAAAGAATATTCACAGTAGTACGAGTCATATGCATGCATACATGTGGAACAGGGTAGTATGATGCCTGTCCCAAAGAATAAAACCGTGGGTGAAACAAGTGGGCAGAATGGAAACACACAGTCTAAGGAAGGCACAGCTCTGCGCTTTGGGCCATATTTCTATAAGGCTGCCGTGATTTCATGAAGGCTATTCCTTAGCGATTTAGACTGCATATGACATCTTATTAAACTTCGTGTGTTGATGCAAACTGTGCTAAAATTAAACAGGTATATATCACATAAAAGAGGAAGTTTGGTGCAAGATAGAAAGCACTATATATCACCGGCACTAGGAAGTCTCCCATGTCATCGAGAATACTGCCACTTGACCAAGGACGCCTATGAATCAAACCAAACGAGCCAACATATCAAAGCTGCCGGCATATCGAGGTTTTTAAACAAATTAAATGTTGTTATACATTTTATCTGGATCAAATCTAATCTGTAATCAAAAGGAATAACTATACAACAAAACCGTTGAGTAATTAACTCGAGTTGGGCATATTTCTCAAAGCATCATGGGTGTAAGTTAATGAGTTCAATTTATTGACTGCCATGACTTTGTGGGAGGATTTGTATATAATAATTATTTTATAGACCGGGTGACCGAATGACTACAATGGACTTACAGGAACAGGAGAAATAAACCATATAGTGAGTAAGGTGTGGTGGGTGTGGACGAGAGTAGTATGTGTGTGTGGTGTGATGAGGGTGAAGGTGGCAGTGGATGGAGGCGCCTCACACACGTGGCCTCAGCACTTACTGCTTATCTCACCTCCCACTACCTGTCCTACGTCTGTGCTCTCTACATTTATTCCTGACACTGTTTTGCGCATTAGTTGCCCACTCACCCATAACAATGTCCATACTTCCCTGTTATCAAACCTTTCCTTAATTTACGGCTGTTTTATACAAAGAGAAAGGAAACTCGAGTAAGGCTTTAGATTCTTTATTGATTATAGCTAAAGTATAAGACATAAAACTTTACTCCATGCAACATAAGCATAACCAATAAGCTCACGTAATATCTTCATAGCTGGTCAGTAATTACATAATAATGAAATTTTCTCCCTCTTCCCACCTATCCCTCTCTCCTCTCTTCGCTTCCTCCTCTCCCGCCCTTCCTCCAATTCCTCTTTGTTCCCTCTCCACTCCTCGTTCGTGCTCCCAGCTTCCTCTTCCCTCACTCTCCTTCCCTCTGTCCCTACCCCTTCCTCCTCTTTACTCCGTCCCTCCTCCTCCCCCTGCTACAGCCAGGCAACAGGGACGGTGTGCAAATATGGCTGCTGTACAGTTGAGTAAACACTACACACGTCCCCTCTTACCCTTACCTCCCTCACTCAAATTTCACCCTCTCACCCTCTTCCATCCCACACTCTTTTTCTTTCCTTCATCTTTCTCATCCAGACTTTCATTTCCACTCACCTCCTGCACTCAAAACCATTTTCAGAGTCCTCATTCACTTCCATCCCTCACTCTTCTTTTTCTTCCCATCCCTTGTCATTCATACTCTTTGCTTTTTTTATACACTTCCTACGTGTTTTTTTTTTACAGTCCCTCTCATCTCTCACTCATCATTTCCTTTTCACTCATAGCCTTCACTCATGTTCATTCCTTTTTCTCCTGCTTCTCCACCTCTCACCTCCTTGTTTCCTAATCTCTCTCTGACATTATCTCTAATACCACTCGCCCTTTCCTTCCTTTAGTCGAGTTTACCCTCTCTCATCTTCCTAATTCTCACCTGATCCCTACCGCATCCCTTCCTCCTCAAGCTCTCCGCCCCTTCCCTTTTCTTTTGCACTTTCCACACTCCCCTTTCATCCTTAATCTCTCTACCCCCTTGGTTTGCCACCTCCCTTACTCTCCTTCTCAATCCTTCAACCAGAGGATTTTTTTTTTTTTTTTCGTTCTACTAGCTACTATCAAACTACTGTAAACATTTTAAGTGAGCCTTCAATTAGAGGTAAAGTTAATGAAGCTATATTCGTCCCCCACAATTCAAAAAGTTTAAAGTAAGGTGAATAAAATCATCTGGAGATAGCAAGAACGAAGTAATACGTCATGGAATTCAAGGAGCTAAAGTCCCCTCCTTCCCTTCTCCTTTGTACATTCTATGCTTCTTTTTGTTTCTTGCTCATCTGTCCCCTGTGACAAAAGACCTCCCATACCTTACCTTCACTCCTCCTACCTTTCATCCGATCCCTACCAAAATCTCGCCCTCTTAAAGTCCTCTCCTTTCCTTTCTTTTGTACTTTCTACACTTCTATCTGATCATTAATAAATTTTTTGACATCTCCCCTCACTCTAGCTCTCCCCTTTCTTCGCTTTTACCTTCTTCCGCCTCTGTCTCACACTTCACCCAACCTCACCTGCCTAAATGCCCCTCACCTCCCCACCCCTCACCTTCCCACTACCACCACCTTCTCTCTCCCCTTCCCATAACCCGCCCCTTCCCTCATTACATCCCTCACACGCTCCCCTCGCCCTACCATTCCGTATCTCACCTGTCTCTCGTTCCTCGCCATCGTTCTTTTTTCCCCGTCATCTTTTCCATTTGGCTCTTTCCCCTCTTTCTCAAGCAGTCACCCCTTTACTTCATGCCAAAGTAGTTCACATTGCCTGGCCATTCTCCTTTGCTTTCCTACCTACACTTGTCTTTACCCTCCCTATCTTTACCTCTTCCTACTTACGTTCATATCTCCTCATCTCTTCCTGTTTGGTCTTGATAACCTTCTTTTCTTCACCTTCTCCTCTTCCATTAACTGGTTCTCCTCTTCTTTCTCATCTACCCCTCTTCATTACCTTTATCCAGTCTCACACCCCTCTTTCCCCCCACTTCATCTCTCTACTTCCTTTCATTTTCCACCGCCTTTCCTGCATGGTTGTTTTCCCCTCTTTCTCCTACACCGTCACCCTTTCCTCATTTCATCATTCACACACTCTCCTCCCCCAATTATTCCCTGTCTCACCTGTTTTCTTCCCCTTCATCTTCTCTTACTTGTTCCTTTTCCCATCACCTCTTTTCTTTGGCTATTCCCCTCTTTTTCTTCATCCACGTTGTTCTCCTTACTTGTTTATGCTTTCCCAATTACACTTCCCTCATCCTCATCCGGTCCCAGACTTCTCTTCCTCTCTTCTCCTTTCCCTACTTCCTTTTCTTTTCCCCTCATCTTTCCTGTTTGCCTATTTCCCTCTTTCTCTCTCGCTAATTACCTTCTTCCTTTCCCTCCACATGCCCTCCTTACCTGGTTGTTCTCTTTTGCTTCCTACCTCTCTCTCTCTCTCTCTCTCTCTTACAGCATCCTCAAACCGGTGTCACAATTCTCTCTTTTCTCCTCTCCCACTTCCTCTTCTCTCCATCCCACCTCACCTGCCTTCCTCCCCTTCATTATCTCCCTAACCCACCTCCCCTCCATCACCCTCTCACCCTCCACCCCTCCCACCTCACCTCCACCTTATTTTCCACAGTAATTATAGCAAACTTAATTATGCGGCTGATTGACAATGACGACGTGTGCTAGTTGGATAACCATTCTGCCTCCGCCTCTCTCTCTCTCTCTCTCTCTCTCTCTCTCTCTCTCTCTCTCTCTCTCTCTCTCTCTCATTCGGCAAATTCACGAATATATAATAACATTTTCTGTTGTCATTCATTTGATTTTCTTTCTTTCTACACTCCATTTTTCCCTCCATTCCTTATACCTCACCTAGGATTCATCGCAGTGAGGGAGGAAGGGAGAGAGGGAGGGAAAGAGGAAGGGATGAAGAGAGGGTTGACTGGTTGATGGATGGATGGATGGATAGAGGAAGAGAAGGGAGGGATGAAGGGCTGGAGAGATGGATGGATAGAGAAAGGGAAGGGAGGGAAAGTCTCAACACGTGTCCAGGATACAAACACGTACGTATATACACTTGGTAAACAGCCCTCCCTCCTGCCCTCCCTCTCCTATTTCCTCCTTCCCTACCTCTCTCTCTCTCTCCTTATCAATTCCTCCCTCCTTCCCTCCCTTCCTGTACTCTCCCTCTCATATCCTCCCTCTCTCTCTCTCCCTCGCTGTCTCACTCACTATCACATATTCTCCCTCTCTTCATCCCGTCCTTAACTTCCTACATCTTTTCCTTCCTTTCCACCTCTTTCCTTTCCTGTTTCCCTACCTTTCTATGTCTGTCCTTTCCCTCATTTCCTCCCTCCCTGTCTCTCCATCCCTTCCTCCCATTCCTCTTCTTCCCTGTCTCTCTCTGCTTCTCATTACCATCCTCTCCCTTTCTTTCTGCCATTTCTTCATGTGCTTTTCTCCCTCTTTACATTCCTCTCAGTCGTCCTTCTCTCTTTTTCTCCCAGTCTGTCTGTCTGTCTGTCTGTCGCTCTCTCTCTCTCTCTCTCTCTCTCTCTCATTTTTTCCTTTCCTCCCTGCCTCTCTTTTCCCTTTCCCTCTTACTTCCTCCCCCCTTCCTCCTCTGTCTCCCTCCCTCCCTTCCTCTAATTTCCCCCTTCATTCCCTACCCTCCTTCCTCTCTCTCATTTTCTCCCTCTCTCCTTCCTTCTAACACACGCCATCGTTGTCACGCACAAAAATGTACACACGCACCCTAACATTCACATAAACACACACGCACATACGCTTAAACATGCCCTGCCCACAATGATTTACACACACACACACACACACACACACACACACACACACACACACACACACACACACACACACACCAAACACCTGTGAAAGAACACCTGAACATACAATTTCCATCTATCGGCTCAATTTTCCTCAATTTTATCCCTAAACTTGTCTACTTCCCTACCGAACCTCTCCTCCTGTCATTACTTATTTTTATTTTCAGTAGTTTACCCTCAAATATATTTATCTTTCTGTCCTTGCATGGTTTTGTTTGGCTTCCTTCCCTCCTTCTTTCCTCCTACCATCCCTCTTTCTTTTCTTCCCTTCTTGTTCCTTAGTCTTTCATTTTTCATTTCGTTCTTCATTTTTTATTTCATTCCCTTCCTCACTTTTTCCTCTCATTTTTCCTTCCTATTTCCAACTGTCCTTACTTCCTTCTTCCCTGTCTTACGTCCTTTACTTTTTCCTGCAATGTTTCCTTTTATCTTGCCTTTCTTTATTCATTCTTGCTACCGTCTTTCCCTCCTATCCTCCCTCATTCCTATCAGCTTACCTTCCATCCCTTCTTCTTTCCCACCTTCCTTCCATTCTTCTCTCAAGTATTATACACTGATCAGAGTTTCCTATCTTCTGCTTCTCATTATCAAGGTTACCTCTCTCTATATATTTCCCCTCACTTGTCGTCCTGCCTTCCATCATTAATATTGCATTTCCTTTCCTCTTCCAATCTTTCCTTCGTGTCTTCCTTTTGTTTTATCTCTCTTCTTTCCCTCGCTTTCCTTTCTTCTCTTCCTTCCATTTTTCCCACCTTTCTTCCTTCCTTATTTCCTGTCTCCTGTTCCTTCTTTCTCTCTTTCCTACTGTTCTTAGCACTTTTTATTTTACCGTCCTTCCTTCCTTCTTCCTGTCTCTCAACTTCCTATATCCTCCCTCCCTCCCTTTTTTCTTCCCTCCTTCCTCCCTTCTCCCTTTCCCCCGAGAGGACTTGCGGGAAGAAAAGGGGAGAGAAATTATGCGGGAGGCAGGTGAGGAATTCTGAGCAGGGAGGGAGGTAGGGAGAGAGGGAGGGAGGAAGGAAGGGAGGCAGAGAGAGGGGGGAGCTGGGGCGGGGCGAGGAGGGAGACTGAGAAGCCGAAGAAGAAAGGAAGAAGCAAAAAAAGAAACAGGGAGAATAAAGATGAGGGAGATTTAGAGGAAAGAAAAAAAGGGAGAAAATAATAAATGAGAGACACAGCAAGATGAAGCGAGGAGGAAGAAGAGGAGAAACGACAGGGAGGCGAAAGAAGAAAGAGGGAAGCTAAAGAGGAGAATGGAGTGAAGGATGGAGGAAAGTAGGAACGGCACGGAGAAAGAAAGTGGAGAGACGGCAAAAGGAGATAAAGAAGAAGGGAGGCAGAGAAGAAGGGAGAGAGGGAGGCAGGGGTAAGGAGATGAGGGAGACAGAGAAAACGAAGGAAAGAGGAGCAAACAAACAAGAAAAGGAAGAAGGAAGTGAGAATGAATGTAAGGAGTGAGATTTATGGGAAAGAAAAACTGAAAGAATGAAACTGAGACAACGGACAAGATAAAAGAAAAAGATAAAAGGGGAAAGGCAGAGGAATATGAAACCGTACAGTAAGGAGATAAGAGAAAGTGGGAGAGGGAATGGAACGAGAGAAAAGGAGAAGAAAGACAGGGTAAAACAAGGGAATGGAGAAACAAAAGAGAGGAGAAAGAAGAGGGTGAAGGAAGGAAGAGGAATTAAGGAAGAGGACCAAGAAACCTAATACGAAGTGGAGGAAATAAGAGATAGACAAAATGACAAGGGAGCAGAGCGAGGCAAGGTGAGAGGGAAGGAGAAAGAAAAAGATGGAAGGGGAAAGGGAAAGAACGACAGCACCAAAGAATAAAGAGACGAGCAAAGGAAAAATGGACAATAAAGAGGAGGGAAAACAGACATGAGAAAGGACTGCAAAGAACGTAGAAGATGGAGAGAACAACGTCAGAGATGAGAGAAGAAGAGAGGGAAGTAACATGAGGAATCAAAGAGGAAAGAAGATAAAAGAGATTGGGAGAAAGAAAGGAAAGAGGAAGAGACAAAATGAGAGAAAGGAGGGAGAGAGAATAGAGTTGATAAAGATAAAGGGGTAAGAGAAAAGACACAGAAACTACAGAAAACTAGCGATGGAAAAAGAGAGGGAAAAGTGGAGGAGACGCAAGTGGAAGAAACAGAAGAGATAACGGAGAAAAGAACGAAAAATACCAAGGAAGCAAAAACAGCAAAGGAAAAGGACAAATAAACCAAATAACAATGAAAAAACAAAAAAACACTCATGGAGAGGGAAGGGAAGGAAGTGAAAGTTGAAAAAAAAGGCAAGGGGAAAGAAGGGACTGAAGAGAAAAAGGTAGAGGAAAACAGACCAATAAAGAAGCAATGAAAGGAAAGGAGGGAATAGAAGAGAGGTAGGGTGAAAAGGGAGAATAAATGACGGTAATAAAAAAAGAGAAATAGTAAGGTGAATAGACGGGAAAAAGAGGAGTGGAGAAGGGACAGGATAGCATAGGGATGAGGACTGGGTGGTGACAGAATAGGAAGCTGTGGTGTGTGTGTGTGTGTGTGTGTGTGTGTGTGTGTGTGAGAGAGAGAGAGAGAGAGAGAGAGAGAGAGAGAATAAAATCCTTGACAACGAAAACACACACACACACACACACACACACACACACACACACAAGTAGACTCTATGTTAAAATGACTCCACTACTAAACGAGCGTATAGGTAAAAAAATATAAAAACTTCATTATATCTCAGGTCCCTCTTTACAAATCAATAGCCTCTTAGGACGGAAAATAAAGTGACCTGTCATTGAAGTTTTAGCATACACTTAATTATTCATGAGAGAGAGAGAGAGAGAGAGAGAGAGAGAGAGAGAGAGAGAGAGACTAACCCAGCTACATCAGATAGAGACTAAACATGGAAAAAAAATAAAACTGATAAGTAGGCGGGGATAAATGCGTACAAAAATTGCGGTGGGATGGAAGCCGCCAAGGTCATGTAAACACCCCACACTTCCCCCCCTCCCCAAGGCCCTTCCTTCCTTCCGACACACACACACACACACACACACACACACACACACACACACACACACACACACACACACACAAATAACCTAGGCAAAACACTCACACACACACACACACACACACACACACACACACACACACACACACAAATGACCTAGGCAAAACACTCACACACACACACACACACACACACACACACACACACACAAATGACCTAGGCAAAACACTCACACACACACACACACACACACACACACACACACACACACACACACACACACACACAAATGACCTAGACAAAACACTCACACACACACACACACACACACACACACACACACACACACACACACACACACAAATGACCTAGGCAAAACACTCACACACACACACACACACACACACAAATGACCTAGGCAAAACACTCACACACACACACACACACACACACACACACACACACACACACACACACAATTATTATAAATTTCCATCCATCCATTATCCAATCCTATGGCGCCCCATGAGAAGCGTAGGAACCCGGGGCTAGGCGAGTTGGTCCTGACATTTAAGATGAGAGTGACCAGCCTCATTCATCCGTGAGTGGCATTACGTGAGCAATAAACCCCAACCACCCCTTGGATATAAACCTACACAGGCTCAATCCGATTGGAGCGCCTTATTTACCCACTAAACCACCAAGAGCCATTATTTGGTTATATAGTTACCACCCAGCGTAGTAAATGGTTTCCTGGTGTACATGAAACCATTTGGCTTGTCATTCAATGTTGAGTCACCCACAGGCAGAAGGAATTGGAAAGAATGAAGGAAAGAAAGACAGAAGAGGAAGGATAGAAGAGAGGAAAGGGCAGACATCCAAAGCGGCACTACATGGAGTGAGTGGATGGTGAGAGCCCCCACCAACCACACCCATTATAATTTTACGAGTGTGAAGGCACACGCTGGACACACAGGACTTACTTAATACACAGTTCACACACACACACACACACACACACACACACACACACACACACACACACACACACACACAAACTTATAAGCACGCGTCATTCATATACCATGGAAATGAATCTCAATTGCAGTTGTGACCATAACTCCCACAATCTAATGAAAGAAGGAAAAAATGCAGTTGCAGAGAGACAGAGGCGGGTTGACCTTATCGGCTGGGCTCTGGCATTTAAGTCGCAAAAAGTCTTCATTCAGTTTTCAAGACCCGCTCCGTTCTCAGATGGAGTTGTGTCAGACTTTGGACCTAACGCCAGAGAAGTTCATAAAGAAATACTGACACACATTTCGATTTCATTAATTTTAGATGTATATGTTACCCCCTTTAACTAGAGGATGCTGTCTGTATTTTGTTCTTCCTGCCATCAGACGATTTTATTCAGATTAGAACCCCGTAGTAGCCAATGGGTTAATGAAAGCTATCTCAAACCCCTCCAGTGCGAAAAGTCTCTCCCGTCCCGAATGAAATCATCTGAAGGAAACAAGAATAATATTTTTAAATACGCCATCGGACAGAGGCGGTTCATTAAGTCACAAGGTGCAGTACAGAGATTTGAGGAAAGATGACATAAACATTTCCTTACGCAATCAAGACAAGTACTTCGTAAAGCTAATGTTGTCTTTTCTTTTCAAAGTAATCAGACACTACACGCAGTCATACATCCTTCCCCGTCACTTACATGGACCTGCCTAGTTATCAACATTGCAAATCAACATGCATCAGAAATATTAATCAAAATCAGGTCGTACACAAGGTCAGCCATATTAGCCATTTCGCTGCAGTGTTTCCCCTAAGCTGCCTATAATCGTCTGCAGTTCGCCAAAGTAAGTGCAAAGCTAGTAATTAGTAGTGTAAGAGTTAAACTAGGTTCATAGTTCTCAAAAACTTCGACCTCATCTCCCTTTTGGGAATATTAAAAAAACCCGTGGATCACCAGCACTTTTGACCAAAAAAGTTGCCCACATAAATCTTGAGGAGAACTGAACTCATCTTAAATGCTGATGCAACAACTAGGCTTTAACGAATTTATGTGCTGACAACTGCATGATTAATGATCGTAGTAACACAATCACTTACTCATATTCGCACAGTCAAAACGTTTTACTCATTTTTATCTCAAATGAAAATGACTCATCGTTGGTAATGGTTATACAGACTTAAGCGTCAACTACAATGTCAGCTTCTTTCTACAATAACAGAGAAAAAGACTGTTCTTAAAAGTCTTCAGCTATCCAGAGTCCATCGCGACCTCCTAA
Organism: Coenobita brevimanus; assembly: GCF_032717465.1. NCBI lineage: Eukaryota > Metazoa > Arthropoda > Malacostraca > Decapoda > Coenobitidae > Coenobita > Coenobita brevimanus. The sequence goes on along the minus strand of NC_137045.1, from coordinate 20,283,625 downwards.
AGTTTGTACTGTGGACTCCTAGGTATTTATAGACTCACCACTGAGAACCATTGAACAACACGGTGGCGGGTTTCCTTAGGGGATACAGGAATAAATACCAAGTTTGCTGGCAGCAGTGAAAGGGTGAGATGTTAATTAAACAAGGGTTACACCGACCATCAGAACAACAGGCCACATTCAGTGCAGCAGCCTTTCCATCCCCTCGAAGTTGGAAGCTGCAAGTAGGGTAACTGGCCTGGCCGCGGGTAATTACATGAACAAACACTGACGTCCAGCTCGTCTTACCCGCCAGCCCCAGTACATCATTTATATCCTATTACTGATACCTGCAGTTGATTTTATTCTGGTTAGAAAGACTGTTTAAACTGGAGTGGGTAGATATAGCCTTCACTAACTCCTTCACTAATAAAGATCATCCGAAGATTAATAAAATAATCTGGAACTAGAAAGAAATGTATTAAACACTTCCAGTCTGAAAACCCTCTCCAGTGCAGAACAGAACTGGTAGTAACAAGAATACAGTAAATCAGACCACTGTATTTAAGGACTTAAGTAAAGGCCGACATTAATCATTACATTAAAATGATTTCTTAAAACGTTATGTTTGCTATCGGCAAACAATTATTTTCTACTATAGGAAGATCTTTCTGAATCAGCCCGGTCGATCCGATGACAATTTTATTCCTGTTACTCCCAGATAATTTTGTTTAACATAGATCTCTAGTAGTGGTGGCGCCAATAACGTCTTCATCAAACTCCTCCAGTTTGAAAATTGTCTCCCTAGCTAAATAACCTGGTCTAGTAATAGCACAGATAAAATTAGATATACTGTGTACGTCTCCGGTTTAAAGGGTTTCAAATGGTGATGGAGGCTGCTTGTAATCCCTCCCACTACTGGCTGACTTCCCTTCACTAAACAGGATCGATTCACCGTGGCAAGAATATTGTAAAAGTCATAATAAAACACACTACTCGTCCTCGTATGAAAAGGTGTTAAATAAGTAGTAGTCACCATTACCCTTTGCACTTCCACAGGTCTCCCCTAAGCTGAATACAATCAACTGGCGGTAACGTGAATAAAAATCTCACTAAACGAGTTAACAGAGGCTTTCATGAATTAAAATAGTCTGGAGATGACTATAGATCGTCCACTTTAAGATGGTGATTTTCTCCTTTTTGCGGCCCTTTCTTGTAGTGCAATGGAAAAAAAAAATCGCGATTAGCATCATACTTTAGTGTTAATATCTTGCAATATCTCAGCATTCAAGATGGAGAGATGATAACTGTTCGCTAAGTATAAGCGGACAAAGTATATATCAATGTCAGGACAATTGCAATGAATGTCAGGACAATTGCAATGAATTAGGTAAGGGAGGTAATCAGCCCTTTCACAATGAAAAACTTTAGGTGAACAATAAAACTTGACAGTAACTACAATACAGTACAATACCCCAAGGCACTAAAGAAATGAACTGACTTCTCACCTTGGAACGCTCACTTTATGATCCAGTTCTTTATGGTAACGAAGACTTTGTTACTGCAGGATGTACAACAATGGGGAATCACATAATATTCTCATGAGCCTTGTCCATCCTGCCAACACCAAAGCTTACTTACAGCAGGGAAATTACCTCAAGTTACTTTATGAATCTCACTCCTGAACCGCAGAACCACACGTAACAACTTTCCTAACTACCTTAACCTTTTACTAATACGACGCATCTTATGTTTTCCCGTTATTTTTCACTGGCCTGTTTTTACTGCCATTTCACTGCAATTTAGGAGAGTGTCCTGGCAATAAAGGTCCAATGAAAGTTGTATATAGCCCCTCCAATAAAGACAAAATAAATAAAACTGTCGAGGTAGTAAGAATAGCGTGAAAAATACGTCGTTGAAATGAAGGGGTTAACTACTACACTACGATGATGAATTTTGCGTATTCTTCTTACTATCTCCAGACAAATTCATTCCATTTCGGAGTCATTTAGAGCTGATGAGGTTAAATACAGCCTTCTTGAATGTCTTAATAGGAGATTTTTTTTTTTTCCTAAGTAAATCTCTCGGCTGTAGTAAGAATATTTCGAAACTGCGTCATCGGATGGAAGAAGTTAATGATCCTAGTGCACTCCATGGTATTATTATTATTATTATTATTATTATTATTATTCTAGTTCCTATTTCACTTGCTGTTCTAAAACGACCTCCTTTATTATAGTACCGCCCCCTTGCAGTGAAGAGGGTAATGCAAGCTGTAACAGGCGTCGGAGGATACCAGAACAACAATGGACAATATATACACCAGAAGAGAGATGGCGGCAGATTCGGCAGCTGCACTTGGTCATTTATACTTCCACAATCACAGAACACATAATTTTATAGACACTTCATAAGCAATCAACATAATCATCCTCTCTCTCTCTCTCTCTCACACACACACACACACACACACACACACACACACACACACACACACACACACACACACACTCCCACTTCCGAGTCTACTAGCAGTCACGTTCTTCACTTCAGTTCCTGGTATTTCTTGCACTTTATAAAAAACCCTCTAGGCCTGCCAATTCTTCACTCCACCCCGCACGCAACACCTCACCAAGTCTGCACCACAAGTCTTACAATTTGCACGTTACGCCTTCCGACCGAGGACCTCACTTCTATTATAATCTCGCTATTTCAAGATGATGCAGAACTACGGGAATTTATCGCAATGAAGAGGTTAGATACAGTCTTTATTAATCCATTCAATAACAGAGGCCTTTGCAAAATTAAATAAAACTGTTGGACGTAACAAGAACGAACTCCCAAAATACGTCATGTGTTTCAAAAATTAATATTCAATGTCGATCTAATTATTTAACAATACTATTATGTTCGCTAATATCACTCTTATTGTCAGTGTCACACCAATTATTACATTACAATTATTAGCGATGCAGCAACACTTATCATTATGTTATAAACGTCTCGGTGTTATTGCTAATACAATATTCATCATACTCTCCTTCAGCTCCAGGGAAAGGAGTAAGTAAAGTACTGTAATGTTTAGCTAGTACTGGAATAACATATTATCTCCAATCGTGTTCTCAGCGATCTTTAAAACCTGGTGCTGTTGACGTGCTGGGCTGTTCAGGAGGACTGGTTCTGAAGTTTCGTATCCTTGGTTAAACATCACCAGCTTCCTTCAGCTTCGGGGACACACATCACACTATACTACGTGTTATTGCAATAAAATAATAATAGAAGGCTAAACTGTCAGTGTATGAGATTTGCTGTGTAGGGTAATACTGAAGTTGTGTGTGTGTGTGTGTGTGTGTGTGTGTGTGTGTGTGTGTGTGTGTGTGTGTGTGTGTGTGTGTGTGTGTGTGTGTGTGTGTGTGTGTGTGTGTGTGTGTGTGTGTGTGTGTGTGTGTGTGTGTGCGCGCGTGCGTGCGTGCGCGCGCGCGTTCAGGCAATACCCTTGCGTAATCTTACTGTTTCCTGGAAAATGCAAACTTAAGAGGTGCACCTAAGGCCGGCAACTCTGCACAGCCTACACAAGGTCATGGTGATGGACGGAGTGTGGGTGTTTATGTGGATGCTTTGTTAACTTTGTCTCTTAACAGGATCACACACACACACACACACACACACACACACACACACACACACACACACACACAAACATACACACACACACACAAACACACACACACACACACACACACACACACACACACACACGTGCAGCATCCACACAAACATATCAATATACCCACATAAACAGACGAAAAAAAAAAAAAAAGTTAAACTCGGCCACTTGAAGAAACACATAATTCGCTCACCGCCATACAAACATCCACATAGCCTGCATAAAGTGAAGATGATACCAAAACACACACACACACACACACGAGGGTAAACAGAGGCCAAGGCAAGGGGGAGGGTCGTAATGAAAGCAGCAAATATGAAAGTCAAACAGATAAGCCCTCAAGACCACTATTAACATTCCTAAACCCTGTCATCAGCAAACACGTTCTTATTTTCGTCCTGATTTCCCTTTTTTGCCAGTTTCGTTCGCTATTCTCATCCCTTTTTAAGTGCGATGACGTCGTTTTTGTGTTATGCTTGATTCTTCTTCTGGCACTTTTCTTCTCTGTGCAATGACCTTTTATTTTATTATTGCAAAGGTCAACAATTTTATTCACTGCTGGGGACTCTTGTGATGACGGAGGGAAATCAATTTACGCCTCCATAATTCAACTTTTAATTATAACTTCCAAGTCTCTTCGGATTTCTCTTTTCCCTCTTTTTACTTTTATTTATTTTTTCTTTCATTTTATACCTATCTGTCTATTTGCTCTCCAATTTCTTTATTCTTTTTCAGTCTCATTTCTCCTGTCCTCTCCCTCTGTCTGACTCCACCTTTCCTCTCTTTTTAACTTCTTTTCTCCCTGTCTTCCCGTTTTTATCTTCACGTATTTCCGCTATTTCATTATCCATTTATTTTTTATTCCCTTCCCTGACTCCGTCATTAGGTGAGAAAAAGGTGACGACGACGATGATGATAATGATGATGATGATTTCCATTTCCATTCCTCTACCACTGCTCTCCTTCATTTTCTTCTTTCCCTCTCTCTTTAATAGGTTCAATCTTACTTTTTTCTCTTCTCATTTTTTAATTTGTCCTCTTCATCCATTCGTATTTTTCTTCTTTCTCTCACCTAGGTTTCATTCCTTTACTCTTCATTCCTGCCTTATCGTAATTAGTTTCTCTTCTTCAGCTTATAATTATCTTTTTGCTCTGCCTCCTGACTTCTCTCCAAGTTCTTATTCTTGCCTAAATCTCCTCTCTTTTCATCCCACTTCTGTCTTATCTCTATTAGCCATCCATTTTCAACCTTTTTTTCCCTTCATCATTCATCTGATCGTCCTTTCACTTTTCTGCTTGCTCTTTCCAAACTCTCTCTCTCTCTCTCTCTCTCTCTCTCTCTCTCTCTCTCTCTCTCTCTCTCTCTCTCTCTCTCTCTCTCTCTCGCCTCATATCTTTCTTTAATCGTTGTTTGTGAGCGTTTCTCCTATTTTTGTCTTATTCTTCATCTCCTTCTAAGTATCTTCCCCTTATCCAACTCTCATTCCATGCACTCTCTTTTGCCATGTTATTTTTGGCTATGGGACGTTAAGAATCCCTTGTACGTAATCCATGCAGTGAGAGATGATACTGAAAAGCCATAAGGAGCATATAGAAGAATACTTAGATGCAATAAACAAAATAAATCGCCAAGGAGGAGGCGCTTCCTCTTCGGGAGATTACAGGTCTTTATCTCTGTCACGCTAGTCTTATGGCTTTCCCGAATCCTCCTCCTCATTTTTTTTTTACTCGTCCATCTCTTGACTAACTCATCAACAGTTTACGTTTCCTCTTTTAGCGACTTTTCCTCTCTTTCCTCCACGTCCTAAAGTCTTTCCTCTCTTCTCTTGCATTCCGATCTGTTCCGTCTCTCCATCAAATCATTCCACTATTCTCTTTCTTCTCCTCTTGGCCGTACTCACCCTCCCTCCCTTCCGATCTTTTCCCTTATTTTTGTACCTTTGTCGACCTTTTTTTTTTCTCTTTTTATATTCCTTCCGTTTATCGTTTTTCGCTTTTTTTTCTTTCTCTTCTTTAACTTCTCAGTCTTCTTCTATTTTTCCCTTTTAACAGACGCCTTTCCCCTTCCGTGTCCTAAATTACTTGCGCTCTTCTTTCTCTTACATTAAATTCTTATGCATTTTCTTTCATATTCTTACATTTTTCTTCTTCTTCTTGGTATAAGCTTCTCTTCTTTTTCTTGCCATTTATCTCCCCTTTCCGGTCTCCTCTCTCCTCCTCCTCCTCCTTCTCCTCCCCTCCTCCTCCTTCTCCTCCCCTCCTCCTCCTCCTTCTCCTCCCCTCCTCCTCCTCGACCGACAAATCCCATCATCATCTCCTTCATCCCTTCATTTTTCTGCGCTCTACCTATTTCTCTCTCTCGCACCCCTCTCACCCCTCCCCTCCACTCGCAAATCCTACCCCTCCCTGCCCTCCCTTCAATCTGCCTTTCCGCTCGCCTGCCCTCTCACTTACCCCTCTGACCTCTTCCTCTCACCCCATTCTCCTGCTCTCGTCGCCTGCCCAGTCACGGCGATGGGTGCACGCTGAATAAAATCGTCTGGCGGTAGCACGGGCGAAATTAACCCTTTTCTACCTAAATTTCCTGATTATAGAATTAACACACTACTCTTCGCCTACCGGCTGACAATCATGAACCACAGATCATCCTCAAAACTAACCGTTAAAAGTATTCCCAGTGGAAGGTAGAGAGTTAGAAAAATAAGTTATTGTACTGAAGACTTTACTGGGCATCGTAGTTCTTACTGTAGGCTAAATAAACCAGTCTGGCAGTAAGTATAAAAGGAAATAGACGTTATCGAAGTGAAGGAGCTAATGGAGACTGTCTGTAATCTCATCACTAGGCGAGATCTCCCCTAAGCTGGATGAAATTGTCTGAGGGTAACAGTAAAATATCAAGAGATCATCGTACTCCAAAAGTAATAGTTCTCCTGTCTCGAATCAATTACTTCTCTTTTCCACTCCGTGTTATTTCTGTGTCCCACGTCTTCCTCTCCCTCTCTATCCCTCACCCCCTCCCTCACTCCTCCCTCTCTTCTCCCACTCTTCCTCGCTCACCTTCATCCTCTTTCTCATTCCTCCCTCTTTTCCCTTCATCCCTCTCCCTCTCATTTCACTCTCTCTCCCCCCTCACTCAACTCCCTTATTTCTCCCTCTTCTTCAGTCATCCTTCTCCCTCGTCCCTCCCTTCCTCCCTTTTATCCCTCCCTCCCTTTCCATCATTCCTCCCTCTCCCTGTCTCCCTCTCATCTCTCACCCCTAACTTTTATTTCAAGCATCTCCCACTTATCCTTCATACATTCGCCCCCTCCCCCTTACCCTCCTTCTCACCGCTGTATCTTACCTCCTTACTTTTCTCTCATACCTCCATTCCTTCTCACATCCCTTTACCTCTCATCGCAATGCACTCAGCTAGAAAAAAATATCAACCTCTCACCAAGAGTTACAAAACAATGCAACAAAACAACACAAAAACAACACAACAAAAACAATAACAAAAAAAAATCTATCTATCTATTGCCAGACGCCTCAATCTCGTTTGGGGTGGCCACAAACAAATCGCCTCCACGTCGCCCTGTCCCCCGCCATTTCACTGCCCTGCTCCCAACTCACATCCCCCTCTCTCATATACCTCTCCACCCCATCCCTCCATCTCATCCTCGGCCTCCCCCTCCCTCTTCCCCCCTCCACCTCACTCACAGACACTCTCTTCGTCAGCCCCTCACCCTCCATCCTCTCCATATGGCCAAACCACCTCAGTGTGTTCCTCATAACGCTTCCTATCACATCCACATCCACACCACAACGCTCCTTTATATCCTCATTCGTCAGCCTCTCTCTCCATGTGACTCCACAGGCTCCTCTTAAACAACTCATTTCCACTGCTCTCACTCTTGACTTGTGTCCTTCCAACAACGTCCAAGCTTCACTTCCATACGTCAGAGTTGGTATCACAATACTGTCATGTAGTAACTTTTTCACCTCCATGCTCACTTCCCTGTTTCTTATCACTGCTTTCAAAGAACCAGCAACCTTTCTTCCCTGCTGTACCCTTTCAAGTACTTCGCCCCCCAAACCTCCATCCTTACTCATCACACTACCCAAGTACTTAAACGTACTCACATTTTCCATTTCCTCACCATCCAACCTCGCTGTACATTCACTGACTTCATCTCTCTCAAAGACCATCACTTTACTCTTCCCTACATTCACCTTTAGATTCCGTTTCTTACACACTCTCCCAAACTCATCCACCAAGCCTTGCAGCTCCCCTTCGTCTTCACTCAACAACACAGTATCATCTGCAAACAACTGTACAGGGAGTTTCCAAACACTATCCTCTCCCACCAGGGCCACTCCAACATCCACTACCTTACCTTGTACCTCTTTTATTACCCCATCCATGTACAGATTGAACAACCATGGAGACATGACACATCCCTGTTTCAACCTAACCTTCAAAGAGAAAAATTCACTTAGTTCACCATCCACACGCACTGCAGCCTTAGCACCATCATACATACTCTTCACAGCATTCAGCAACTTCCCATCTACTCCATATATTCTTAATACTTTCCACAATCCTTGTCTATCCACCTTGTCATATGCTTTCTCCAAATCCATGAAAGCCGCATACAACTTCTTTCCCTTCTCTAGAAACTTTTCCACTAAAGATCTAAGAATGAGTATCTGATCTACACAACCTCTTCCCTTCCTAAAGCCTCCCTGTTCTTCTCCAACTAATTCCAACTAATTAAAAAAAAATAATAATAATAATAATACCGTAATAATAATAACGATGATAATGAGCAGCAGCAGCAGCAGTAGTAGTAGTAGTAGTAGTAGTAGCAGTAGTAGTAGTAGTAGTAGTACCGGTAGTAGTAGTAGTAGTACCGGTAGTAGTAGTAGTAGTAGTAGTAGTAGTATCAGTATTAGAAGTAGTAATATTACAGGTGTCAAATTACATAAACCCCCCCAAAATGTTACCAGCAAGTTCTGCAAAATACCCGTCTGGTTACAAAGCCAACAGAATACAGGATACAAAAATATAACCCCTGTCGGCAAAGGTACAGGGTGTGGGCGTGTGTAAAGGAGAGAGAGGGAAAGAGAAATGGAGGAGGGATGGCGAGGCATAACACGGGATGCGGGAGAGAGAGAGAGAGAGAGAGAGAGAGAGACTAGCATTATGATTTTAAGTGAGGTGGAAAAATATAGCAATCGTGAAAAGAGATCGAAGAAATAACGAATGGATATCACGAGCTTCGCCTGTGTGTGTGTGTGTGTGTGTGTGTGTGTGTGTGTGTGTGTGTGTGTGTGTGTGTGTGTGGGTGTTTAATTGGAGGGTGAGTGGATAAGTGAGGAGGTGGCGGTATGCATGTGCGTGTATGAGGCCGAGGGTATAGATTTGCAGTATGTGTGTGTGTGTGTGTGTGTGTGTGTGTGTGTGTGTGTGTGTGTGTGTGTGTGTGTGTGTGAACGGACCCACACCTGTACATCATCTATAAACACAAAGGTGATAAATGCAGAGATGGTATGTTGGAGAGGGGGATGTGAGAGGGAGGAGGAGGAAGGGAAAAAACAGGGGGGGAGGGGGAAGCGGTGAGGGGAGGGAAGAGGATGTAAGGGGGGGAGAAAAGTGGGAATGAGGGAAACAGAAAGGTGGGGTGAAGGTGGGGGAAGGGGGGAAGGTGAAGCCAGAGAAGTAAGTAAGCGAAAAGAAGCTTGAAGTAAGAAAGGATGGAAAGAAGGAAGGAAGGAAGGAAGGAAGGAAGGAAGGAAGGAGGGAAGGAAGGAAGAAAGGAAGGAAGAAAGGAAGGAAGGAAGGAAGGAAGGATGATGAGTTGGATGGGATGAATGATAAAAAATGAAGGAAGGAAAATGAAAGGTTGAAGAACTAACTGAGGAATAATGAGAGAGGGGGGGAATGAAGGAAAGAAGTGAAAAGTAGAAAAACATGAAGGAAGTAAAAAGAAATGATGGAAAGGTGAAACTGAAAGAAAAAACAAAAAAAGGAAGGAATGAACGAAGGATCCTGAAAAGGTAAAGGAATGACAGAAGAAATGGAGAGTATTTATGAGTGAATGAAAAAAAAAAAGTAAGGAATGATAAAGGGAAATGAAAAAGGAATGGGACTAGTGAAGAAAGCAATAGAAAGAGGAAGGAATGATAGCCGGAGGAAAAGGAAAAAAGAAATGATGTGTGTACGTATGTATTGATGGATGGATGGATGGATGGATGTGCACACGTCTACTACTGGCAGGCAGCTCTACTACTCGTATACACTTTCAAGTCATGTTTTACGGGTCCTGAAGGGTAACTGATCCGTCGGGCAGAGCTACACCACCTTGTCTCTCAGAAATGACCTACTCTAGCCTGCATTTCACGCCCTAATCTGCATTTCATTGTGTGGTGCGGGTGTCAGTGCGAGGCTGTATCTATTATCGAAAGAACCTCTAGGAAGGAGGAAAATGAAAGCGGGAAGGAATTATCTTGAACTTTATAGAGGTATGGAATGATGGAAGAAAATCAGATGCATACAATGAAGAACAATAAATGAAAAAGGGAATGAATGAAAGTGGAAAATGGGAGGGAATCTATGGAAAAAGTGAGTATGAATGAATAAGGTAGGGAGGATGAAAATCATAAGTAGGTATAGGATGAGTGAAGAAAAAAATGAATACAGATAAGTTACAAAAACACACAGATGATACGAGGACAAAGAGACATCTAGAGAGAAAGTTGGCAGCAAAAACAAATGATAAGAAAGTGGATAACGAAAGAATACGAGACAATGAACAAGATACCGTAAATAACAACTGAAAAAAGGCAGGTACACAGGAGAACAGTACTCGTTGCCCACTAAACACAGGTGGAGGCTACGTGGAGAGAGATGTTGCATAATGTTACGTAAATACAGAAACAACACTGATTTTACGGTCCACATGAAGTCCGTAGCACAAGAAGACGAAGATAACAATAGTACCAGCAACGTACTACTACTACTACTACTACTACTAGTAATAATAATAATAATAATAATAATAATGATAATAATAATAATAATGTTACTTTTTAGTCCTTAATTGGCTTTTCCAGTGTAGGTTCGACAATACTAGATCAAATTTTAACGTGTGTCATTTGACTTCGGAGCGCATCCACATTAATTAAAAAGGAATTCCTCCAGTTGATGGTTTTGGTCTTGAATTTTCACCTGAATTATAAAGACAGCGAAACAAAAATAAAATATAAGTTGTTTTAGTACACTATCCCATCCTGTGATAAATGACACTAACAATTATGGATTTTTCACTTCGATGACTACAAGGTTAGAGAGAGAGAGAGAGAGAGAGAGTCGCGGGGACGAGAGGAGGTGAGGAGGGAATAGTTAGGCGATCTCATGGCTTCCTTACATAACACACACACACACACACACACACACACACACACTAGACATCCCTCTGGCAGTCACTGTTCGATTCTGCCTCATCTCACCAAGCCACGCTAAGCCTAAGCCCACGACATCAAAAGACACACACACAAAAAAAAAAGAAAAAAAAAAAAAAAAGAAAAGGGAGAGAGAAAGAAAAAAAAATCTCTCATCTTTTCGTTACGACGTGGGGGAACGCGTCGAAGAATACAAAAACCCGCTTCTAATACGAGCAAAAAACTACGTGTATTTTTTTCGTTAATTTACGCAACATAAAAAGAAAAAAATACTGATTGAAACCTTTGGCTCCAGCCTTCATATTCCCTACCTTTACGTGTACACACATACATGAGGCTGCGCACACACCAACACGCATACGTACACACATTACTGACAACCACCTTCATGCCATCACACACACACACACACACACACACTACTTACAACCACCCCTCATGCGTACACAGACACGCACACGGATGAAAGTGTCCTGGCATTAATGAATCTGGTTGGCTTGGAAACAGAACACGAAAAACTGCCAATAACACGAAATACGGAGAAATGCGAGTACAAAAGACTAAATTAACTCGTATAATGATGATTTCTTTAATTGATTTCCCTCGTTTTCCGTCTCATGTTTTCCGCCTCTTGTTTTCTCTCTTGTTTTCCGTACAGCATTACTCTGACCTGTCTTATTTGCTTTCCTTTATATTCTGTTTCTGAAACAAGATTTCTGAGTTTTCTCTCCTTTTATCTTTCGTTTCCTTCCTTCCTTGCTCCGCTCCTCCCTTATCTCGTCTCTTTCCCTCTTCAGTCTTCTCTCCCTCACTCTAGCGTTTTTCTCCTTCCTCTTTCCCCCATTCATTACGCTACGACCTCTCCCTCACCTCATTCCACATCCCCTCCCTCTCTCCACCATTTTCTCTCCCTCTGTTTTACTTTAACCTCTTCCCCTCTTCTTGGAGGGCTTTCCTTTCTCCTCTTCACTACCATCAGTCTCCCCCTCCTTCTCCCTCTATATCTTCAAGTTACTATCTCTCTCTCCTTCCCTCTCCTTATTCTGTTTCGTCTCCTTCCCCTTTCCTTACCTCCCATATGCCTGTACTCAGCCTTCCCTTACACGGTCTCTCCTTCTTTCCTCCTCCACTCTCCTGTTTCATTAAGTTACGGCCTCTCTCTCAAACCCCTCACCCCACATCTCCTTCCTTCGCCCTCCCGCTGTCTCCCTCTCCCTGTTTCTTTGCTTCGTCTCCTTCTTTTCTTAGTGGTGTCATCTGCTTAAAAGGCTTATAAACACCACATCCTTAGCGACTTGTTTTCCTTAGCACACCTTCATAGTCCCTCTCGCCGTCGGAACAACTCTATTCTTCCTTAAGTCAGATGATATTTAACCAAGAGTGAGTCACAGGAGCCTAACTGTGTTCATACTGTCTCCATTATCCCTTTCATGGCCGGGACAACACCAGTATAGTATTCATGTTATCGTCAAATGTTTGAGATAAGAGTGAGTCATAGAAGCCTAAATGAGCTATAACTTATTAACATGGACATAATGTGTATAAATTTCATAAAGGCAAACGAGCCACGTAGAGAAATAAACAGGTAAGGAGGACGCCTAAGAGAATTACTTAATACTACGAGCATACTATCCCTTGGACCTGCATTCTTATCAGGTTAGGAGACTTTCTGGCACCTTTTCCTTACCAAAATAGCTTTTCTTATAGCACGATATAATTCTCTTGTATGTTATTAGTGCCATCTATGTCCGCAGTCAAATAAATCACACACACGAGAACACGAAGGCGTAGTCAGCATTTCGTTAAGGAAGAGGTGTTACAAAAGCTAAACTCACAAGAATATGATCCTTACACTTCATGTCTTTCTCCTCGTCAACGGGTTTCTTGTCCATACCGCCTTTCCCGGAACACCGGTTATCTTCTTATGCCGAATTGGTCTTCTTACATTATCTTCCTTCTCCTTTCCTGTTTCCACCTCTCATTATCAACTCCTCATTTTCTCCCCACATCCTTTCTTATCTTCTTCCCTTGATCTTTATTGTCCTCATTCCGACCATCTCATTTTCTTTTCTCAAATACTCTCCTCAGGTCCCTCCTCTTCCGTTTTTCATTCTTCTCTTTCCTTCCTTCGTACCGCCTCCTTCCTTTCTATAATTCTTCCATCTGACCGGTTAAATGGAAGAATTACACTCACACAGGTAAAAGTTTATTATGACAACAGCAGTCACAAATGTCGGGATATCATTGTATATTTTATCAACAGACAACACTTCCTTATGTCGATATATTTCCTGGGTCGGAACAATTCACGGTATAATTCTTCCATTACTATTTTCATTTATCCTCTCTCTCTCTCTCTCTCTCTCTCTCAGCCAACAATGCCATCTAAAGTTTCACTCATCTACCCTTGAAGACAACACTGCGACGGCCTATCCCCCCCCCGACCCCCATCCCAGGAGTCTGTCGCGGTTCATCCACCTGGCTATCCAGTCCACTCTTGCTATACATCTACCACACAGGGGATATCAGTTTCAAGCAAGTCGCCTTCTCTCTCTCTCTCTCTCTCTCTCTCTCTCTCTCTCTCTCTCTTAACGTATAATATTAATCTCCTCCTACTGCACAAAACCACTTACTATATAAACCTGAGTACAAATCCCAAATCCTCCTCATTTCACCAGCCCTCTCTCCATCACCTATCCACTGATCCACCAGCTTTCATCCACTTCACCCACTTCATACCATCACCCATCCACTCATCTACCCCATCATTTACTCGTCAAAAGTGGATGCTGGTGTACGGGCATATGTTAGTGGAGAGGCACGTGTAATATCAACTTGCCATACAGATTGCCGATAGAATGTTTGCTGTTCAGTGGTTGTGATGATGGTGGTAGTGGTGAAGGAGGGAAACATCTGTAATTAGGGTTGTGGTGATGGTAGTGACTGTAAGTTGTTGGTGTTGTTAATGGCGCCGGTGGTGGTGTTGGTGTTAGTTATAAGTTTTGTTGGTTTTGTTGGTTTTGCTGTTGTTGCTGTCATTATTTTGTTATTGATGCTGTTATTGCTGTGTTGCTGTTGTTGTTATTGATGCTGTTGATGTTGTTGTTGTTGGTGGTGGTGGTGGTGGAGACGGGGGAGGCGGCTGCATCGGTGGCGGTGGCTCTACATCCTATTTGTAACACTTTATCGTGACTGGCATCACATTAGTGTTAATGTCTTGTTGTAAGGCAGCATTCAAGATGGGGAGATGGCAAACGTGATGGGAGTGTAATGCTGATACAGACTGTGGTTGTGATAATGATGGCTCTTGTGACAGTGACTTGTTGGCTGTAACTGATATGATAGCAGGGA
>NC_137045.1:20141688-20264188 GCF_032717465.1 Coenobita brevimanus | reverse complement strand
CAAAGGATGCATAAAAGTACAGAGAAGTGATATACCAGGAGCTGGAGAAGACACATAAAGAACTGGAATACCTGTACTTCAATGGCCTAGGTAAGGGATACAATGGGATAGCTAAACATAAAGGAGAAAGACACGATAGGTACACATGGTAAACGAAAGGAGGACAGATAAATAGATAAGAGGAAGTCAGGTGCACAAAGATACATGGTACAGATAAGGGGTACATACATGGCAGGGGATACAGTACCATGCAACGACAAGAACTAGACTGATAAACAAACTAGAGAATATAGTAAGATACATACAAAAACAACGATTATGTATATTGACACAGACAAAGAGATAGACACGTGGCATAGAATACAGGGAGAGTTTCAGAAGTACGAAGGAATAATAGATGAAGGGAAGGGGTACAGTGACAGAGAAATACACAGAGAAGCAATTGACAAAACTACTTAACAAAGAATTAAGGGAGACAGGTCATGCTGAAACAAAGAGATTCACGAGACAGGGGACAGTATGGGACAGACACATAAAAGAGACATACAGATAGTTGTGGAGAAAGAAAAACGAGATAAAGATGTAGAATAAATACTAATAAGTAAAAGAAAAGTTAAAAGGACCAGAGATAACAGATAAACAGACAGAATATGAGAAAGAAAGGGGAGCCAAAGGACTGATATATATTGATACATGAAAGATATCAGATAAATAATAGATTGATATTTATTTGGGCTGCAATAGATAACGAGATATGTACGATGAAAGACATGCCTAAATATAACCACAGATATTCATGGTCATATCAGAGAGAGAGAGAGAGAGAGAGAGAGAGAGAGAGAGAGACCGAAACTAATATAAATACACAAGACCGACAAGCGTACGGTGAATATTAACACAACATGATAAAAAGCAAAAACAGAGCTAAAGATAAATGAGTGCCACAGCCAGATAATAATTACAGGTAGACATAGACAGATAAAAAGAAAAGCGAGGTATATACACAAAGATGATATACAAAGGGACAAAGAGAAAAGTTACTCTGACAAAGAAAAGAAGACGGATAAACTTAACCCTCGGGCCGCGTTCGGTTCCTCTCTGCTGAATAGGACAGTGAAGAGTTAAGACCCTTTGGTGATCGCCTTTTATATTTTCTTTTAGTATCTTATTCCAGCTGACGCAAGATGATTTTATTCAGCTGAAAGTGTCACTGAAGCCTGAGAGAGACAAGTAGATATCAGAGGCTAAATTCTACCATCGCAGTGCAGGTGTGAGTAAACTTTTTTCAACCTTGTTCCAAAGTAAGGTTTTCACTCTCTTAATAAAACCGTCTGAAGTTAGTTAAATGTAATAAATAAGATTGACTAACGTTGTGAATGGGTCTGACCTCGGCTACGATTACACTGATTTTAATTCTTGCTACATCGCAGCGATTTTATTTAACATCTTAGACCTTTCCGTAGTGAAGGGGTGAGCAACAGCCTGCATTAAACTCCTCAGTCAAGAAAGGTCTTCCCCTGAGCTAAATAAAATCTTGAGGTGGAAGCAAGAATAAAACGATGAAGGAGTATTCCGGGTAATGATGGGCTTAATCTTTACTCGCAGCTACATAGTTAGGCCAGGTACGCAGACGACACGGCCATACTACTAATCACTTCAATCCACTCAGGTATACTTACTTCATTCTTACTATCCCCAGGCGATTTTATAGCACCTGGGAGAGTTTGTTTTTTAATATGAAGGATTAGATAAACCCTTCACTTCTTTCCACACTCAAGGAAAATCACTGAATAAATTGTCTGGTCGTAGAAAGAATAACATATATGGTACGTCAACAGAAAGAGGTCATTAAAACGGAGTGCAGGAAAGTACAAGACCCAAACATATGGCGGTCATCAAAGCATCATCTGTACTCGGTAAAGATGGAGAAATGTCAGCCACGTTTGAGCCGTGATGGGATGTAGACGAACTGATAAAGAAAATGTCGAAGAAAGTTAGACACAGAAAGACAGGCAGACAGGGACGGATATTGGCGAGACAGACGGAAAAGAACAAGTTGAAATATGATGAAAAATTGATGGCGGAAGAGAGGAGGGCGCTGAGGCCGGGCTAACGAAAAATGGAGTGGATTTTCATGAGAGAGAGAGAGAGAGAGGTAGTGGTCAAGTGGCAGGATGATGGACTGCTGTTCTAAGGAATTCAAGCACGGTCCTAGACAAGAGCTGGGAACAATTTGAGGATTACAGATTTCCTACATATGTCTTAACACATCTTCCACATCCTAACATATCTTCCACATCTTAACACATCTTCCACATCTTAACATATCATCCACATCTTAACACATTTTCCACATCTTAACACATCTTCCACATCTTAACATATCTTCCACATCTTAACACATCTTCCACATCTTAACACATCTTCCACATCTTAACACATCTTCCACATCTTAACATATCATCCACATCTTAACACACCTTCCACATCTTAACATATCATCCACAGCTTAACGCATCTTCCACATCTTAACATATCATCCACATCTTAACACACCTTCCACATCTTAACATATCATCCACAGCTTAACACACCTTCCACATCTTAACACACCATCCACATCTTAATACACCTTCTACATCTTAACACGCCATCCACATCTTAACACACCTTCCAATCTTAACATCTTCCACATCTTAATACATCTTCCACATCTTAACATATCTTTCACAACTTCCACATCTTAACACATCTTCCACATCTTAACACATCTTCCACATCTTAACACATCTTCCACATCTTAACACATCTTCCACATCTTAACACATCTTCCACATCTTAACATATCTTCCACATCTTAACACATCTTAACACATCTTCCGCATCGTAACACATCTTCCACATCTTAGCACATCTTCCACATCTTAGCACATCTTCCACGTCCTCCACATCTTCCACATCTCAACACATCTTCCACAAATCCTACCAGCACGTCATAAAAGCACCCCTACTATTACTATAACAAGTCATGAAGAAACAGCCCCAGTACGTATTCAATATGGATGGTGGGAATTAGTGCCTAAGTATTGACATGTGAAGGTGTGCGCCACCATCTGTTGCGCGCAAGAGGAGAGCTGGCCATAGAGAACGGACAATGCACTCAATGTCGAGAGCTGGGTACACAAGAAAAAGAAACCCCCCAAATGTCAACACTTTAGGCGATAAAATCACGCAGCAGACAGAAAAAATGGAGAGAGAGAGAGAGAGAGAGAGAGAGAGAGAGAGAGAGAGAGAGAGAGATGGGAGGAGAATGGGGGCTGGCAAAAAAAAAAATGAGGCAGAGAGAGTGAGAGAGAGGGAGGGAGGGTGCGGATCAATAGGCCAGATATAGAAACGTGTGGCACAGTGTTCCTCATCTCATAGTGGTCAGTCTCCTACCAGCATGGACGGCAGCTGAAGAAAGTGGGGGAAGAAAGTCAGACAAGAGGAAAGAAGAGAAAGGAGGGCAAAATAAGAGGCAGGGGAAAGTCAGACGAGAGGGCGAGGGAAACAAAAATGCTGGAAAGAAAGAAGAGAGGGGAAGGAAAAGAAATTGTGAAGTGATGGATGGCAGGAAGGCGAGAGAAGGAACACAAGTAGAACAGATGAAACATAAAGTAAAGGAGGAAAGAGAGAAAGAGGAAAGTGAAGTAGGGTGTTTGGAAGGAATGATGGCAGAGAAGGAAAGATGAGAGGAGAAAGAAAATGTTAAGTAGTGGGAAGGAGAGGAGGGAGTGGAGGGAAATATATAGGAGATAGAGGAAACTGGAGAGAGACAGGGAAAGGAGAAATAATATAAAATAAATAAAGGTGATAGGAGAAGTAAGAAAAGAATCGAGAAAGTGGAGGAATGAAGAGAGACAGGGAAGAGGAAATATGAAGGACGGATGGCATAGACGGAAGAGAAGAAGGAAGTATGCTGAGAAGGAAAACATGAAAGTATGCAGAGAAGAAGGAAGTATAACGTGGTGTAAAGAAGAAAGTAATGAAAAGAAGAGAAAATATGAATGAAGGGAGGGGCAAGAGAAAAGACAGGCAGAGACGCGGGGATAGACTGAAGATACAGCTGAAGAATATATGAAGTGGGGAGGGGAGACAGAAAGGGGGAGAGGAGAGACGTGAAAGAAGTGGAGGGATGAAGGAGAGGAGAAGGAAATGAAGGAAGTGATGGAAATAGGGAAGAGGGGGAGAAGAGAGGACTGAAGAAGAGTGTAATGATTGATGAAAGGAAGAAAACCTCAGCTAAGCAAAAATAATAATAATAATAATAATAATAATAATAATGGTAGAGGGAAGGAAGGAAGGAAGGAAAGAAGGAAGAAAGGGAGGAAGGACGGACAGAAGGAAAGATACGAAATGGTGGATGGAAGGAAGGAAGGGAAGAAAAATAACAGACATAGATAAAAGACACAATGAAGAAGAGGATAAAAGATAGGGAAAGAGACACACACATACCCTGAAAAGAAGGGAAAGAAGGGAGAAAATTGGATAAAGACGATATGCAAAAATGGAAGGAGGGACGAGAAAAATGGAGAATGAAAAAATAAAGAAAGTGATGGAAGAAGGGAAATGGGAGACACAAAATCTGAGGACAATGGATGATGAAAACAGGAAGCGAGAGGACGAAGGGAGACAAAATGCGGAAAACATGATGTGCGGTGAGCAGAGAGAAAGAAGAAAAATAATATGGATGAGGAATGGAAAGAAAAAAGAAAAGCGGAATAAAGTTAAAGTGTGAGTGACGATAGCACGAAAGAAACGAGGCACGAGAAATTAAATCAAATGATGAATGTACAGGATGAAAGAAAAGAAGGAAGACCGGAAAGAAGGAAGGAATATGGCGAAAAGGGAGCAAAACACAGAACGATGGAAGTAGGGAAGGATAGAAGTTATGAAAGAAATGATAATTAGAACGAATGAACAAAAAATATTAAAAGAAGGCTGCACGATAACAAAAGAAAAGAAATAGCAAAGAGATGACGAAAGGAAAAGTTTGTGGTAAGAAGAGACAACGAGCGAAAGAATGAAAGGAAAAAGAAAAAAAAAATCAATACAAAGAGGGAACTAGAACAATGCGGAAAAGACGAAACAAAAGAAGTGAGAGTGCAAAATGTATGACGGGAAAAGATACAATACATGTTGGAGGGACAGAGACAGAAGAAATGAAGAAAGAAAAAGAGCATACCTAACTGGTTTGATGAAGGGGTAGTCGGGATGGAGGAACGAGGGGAGAAAAGTGAAGGAGAGATGTGGAGAAGAGAGAAAAGAAGATAACTGGATAATGGATGGAAAATCATTAATTTAGGTATGAAGGAGTGAGAAAAAAAGAATGATCAGAGAACTATTAAAAGGTATAACACACTTTCAAGAAGGAACACAGAGAAATATGAATATTTTTGATAGACACAAATAATACAAAACTGTGCAGTCACAGGCCACAGCAGGAGACTCAGTGAAACGTAGAGGCATACAGCAAAGGCAAGTAATACCACAGTTAGTCCAAACCAGACAAAAGGCATCGTTGATAGTCGCTCCCACCCTGCAATATTCGATGGGAAAGAAATAATTACTTACGAGGGGGACCGCCCCAAGAGGTGCAACCAAGGTAAATTCTGGTCCACATGGACGGCTGCGATTATACACATTTTGTTTTCCTTGGTCTAAGAAAATTGTGGCCATGCATACCGAAACAGCCCGGCAGCGCCTGCGGTCGTCCCCTACGGAGATAGGGGATACCCTTCGGGGGTCCCATCCTGCCTAAAACTTTGTCCAGGTGGATGTCTACCACTGCAAAATTCTATATTCCTAGGTTTAAAAAAATGGCGTTGTCAATTCCGAGGGCTGTCGTAGTCCCACCCTGGATAAAACCTGGTCCGAAAGGTCAACCATTCAGGAAAATTACGTTTTTCTAGGTAAGAAAAAAATATGGCCGTGCATTCCGACGTTCCCTAGGATCTCCTCCCCCCCTCCCCCAGCGAGGGTGACCCTAAGCGGTTCCACCCTGTCTATAATCTTGTCCAGGTGGAGTGTTCCAAAGGAAAAAAAAAAAAAATAGTCATGATATGTTGACTGGAACCTCCGAATCACCCGCCTCCCTCATTGGCAGTGGCACTCGAGGTCCCACCTTGCTTAAAACATGGTCAGAATGCAGGTCTACCACTGTGGAAACTTTGTTTTCCTAGGCGCTATCAGAAGGTTCCGTTTGCCAAACCACACATTCTCTAAGACCGACTTCTCCTCTGTTCTGAAGAAAAGATAGTGTCTCGTCCACTCTGTGGGGTGGGAGAAAAGGGCAACGACACACACACACACACACACACACACACACACACACACACACACACACACACACACACACACACACACACAATTTGCGTTTTAATACAGAAATTAGTCCTCTTCTGAGTAGTCTTTTCACTCCAACACAACCTTCTCTTGCTCCTCTTCCCTTCCTCTGTCCTTCCTTGTGCTCTTCCGTCCCATCTACCCTCAAGCCCTCTTCATTCCCTTTTTTTACCCTCCGTATCATTTCCTCTTCTTTATTTCATTCTCCCCTCCCCCATTTTTAAAACTCTCGTTGGTGTTGGGGAGGTGCTCTTTCAGGTGGTGGCACCATTTTAATCGGGCAGCTCCACTTCCCGGTCATGCGAACGTCCCTCAACTCCATCCCTATCCCCAAAAAGGAGGATGTTGGGCGGCACGAGAAGGGTGGATTCAGTCGGCAGTCCACCGAGTTCATGTTCAGATGAGAATGGCGTTGCAGCTACTACTACTACTGCTGCTACTACTGTTACTGCTGTTGCTGCTGCTGCCCGGATTCACTCCTATTCCTTACTTCATTTCCTCCTTTTTCTCCCCTCATTCTATCCTCTTACTTACGTCATTTCTTTTTTTCCCCTCATTCTCCCTTCTTCCTTACTTCATTTTCCTTTTCCAATCCCCGTCATTATCTCTTCCTTACGTCATCTCCTATATCTTCTCCCCTCATTTTCTCCTCTCCCTTACTTAATTTCCTTCTTTTATTCCACTCATTCTCCCATCTTCCTTACTTTATTTCCCTTTTTTCCTTCCCCACCTTCTCCTCTTCCTTACTTCATTTTCTTGATCCACTCTCCATATCCCCTGCTCTTCCTTATCTCATTTCCTTGTTTCACTCACCAGTTCTCCTCTTCCTCACTTCATATCCTTTTTTCGCTTTCCACAATCTTTCTTCGTCCTTGCTTCGATTCCTTATTCCCTCTCGTTACATGTGCGTGGCATGCTTTGTTCCCGTCACCTGGTTCACCATGAGGGCGGCGTTAGGACGACTCTGCAACTCAGCCATACTTTGTGGTAGTCGCCGGGCATGTGTCCCGTATTTCAACGTTATACAGGCAGGGCACCATGAGAAAAAGGATCACCTCTGCTCTAGTCTCCTATTTAATGTATTACTATATCTTTTCGTAGGAACAGTGACCTGTTGTGTGGAAATGTATTCACCTACCCTCCAGGATCAAGTTCAGTTACCTTGCCAATCACATCAAATTTATTCTAACCTGACGACGACCCTTAATATCTGTCACCTGAGTTGATAGCCAAATGTAGTGAGACTGGACGACCGATTTGACTACTAATAAGGAAACTCTAAGTTCAGATTAACAACAGTAAAATTCATGCAACCATGACTTATCAATGTACCTGTGGGAGGGAAGCGGTTCCGTTGGGCAAAAATAAACTAACTGAAGAATAATGTAATACTAAAATCGAGTCACTTTGAACTGCGCAGGATTTCCTATAGTTACCAGCACTGTGACAAATGGCTGCGTATAACGACCTTTCTTTTGCTCTTACCGCTGTGAAATTATGACAACTGTGGGTAAAGTTACGCATTAGTACAGCTATTTCTTTCATCTTACGTTTGTTGTAATTGTTTTGTAATCTCGACGTTCTGTGTTATGTAAACTACATTATCAGCTGCGCATTTTAGAGGCTCGTAACATTCTCTTCATTCTGGTCTTACCTACAATTCACTCTGCCGACTCAGAATCCTTCCTCTTCACTCCTCTTATTTCACACACTCTTCATTTCCTGCCTAATTCAATTTCCTCTCGATTTACACAATTTTTCTTACTCTGTCCTGCCTCAACTAAGTTCATTTCATAGCCTACTCTCCCCCACATCTTCTCTTCCCTCTCACTCATTCTCTTCTCACTTTCTCTCCTCCCACTATATAAACACACCCTTCTTCTCAATTCTTCATTCTCTGCATCATTTCATATACTTTACCTCACCTTGCTTCCTCTTCCATTTATTTCCTCTCACCTCTCATTAAACATGCACGCCTTACCCCTCGGATTCTCTCCCTCCTCCACCCCCCTTATACTGTATTCTTTCCTACCACCCTCTCACTATTTCTCTCCCCTCTCACACAACACACACACACACACTCAGACACACAGACACACACACACACACCTTTCCCCCACTTCCTTCCCGTCTCCATCTCCCATATGCTCTCTCTCTCTCTCTCACTCTCTCTCTCTCTCTCTCTCTCTCTCTCTCTCTCTCTCTCACCTCTTACCCCTCAGTGTCTCTCTCTCTCCTTCATTTCCCATAGCCTCAACTCTCCCCACTCCCCTCCTTCGCCCCCTGCAAGCACTGCTCTCCCATTCACTGCTTCCTCTCGCCCCACACACACTTCCTCTCCCACGAAAATCTCCCATTTCCTCTTCCCCCACCACCTCCTCCCTCTCACTACCCCACCACTTCCCTTCCTTCTCTCACTACGCTATCAGTTCCCCTCCCCTTCTCAATTCCCTCCTCTCCCCTCCCTCATTTTTTCCCACTCATTCCCCTCTCCCTCATTTTTTTCCTCTCGTCCCCTCTCCCTTCCCTATCCGAATCCCCCACATCCCTTTCCACATCTCTCATTCTCACTTTATTCTATCCCCCCTCCTTCCTCTCGCCCCACACTTTCCCTTCCAGACATTTCCCATCCCCATCCCTTCCCCTCTCTCCCTACCTTCCAAACCCCACTCTTTTTTATTCCTCTCCCTCCCCTTTGCCTCTCCCCACCTGCACTCCTCTTCCTCTCCCTCCATCTCCCTCTCCCCTCTCCCCCCCTTCCATCCAGCTCGTCTCTATGCCTCTGACCCTCATCTGGCAACACTCAAGGTCAACGTTGCAGGGACCAGGAGTGCGTGAGTGCGTGCGTGTGTGTGTGTGTGTGTGTGTGTGTGTGTGTGTGTGTGTGTGTGTGTGTGTGTGTGTGTGTGTGTGTGTGTGTGTGTGTGTGTGTGTGTGTGTGTGTTGTAACCTATAACTGCGTGTGCTGCCTTACTGTTCCTTAAAAGTGTATGTGCATGAATGTTTGCTTGATTGTGTGCAAGTGCGTGCGCCTGAAATGTGTACTTGTGTCAGATAAATGTTCTTGTCCATATTATTAGTTATCAGCATTCTCTCTCTCTCTCTCTCTCTCTCTCTCTCTCTCTCTCTCTCTCTCTCTCTCTCTCGTGTGTGTGTGTGTGTGTGTGTGTGTGTGTGTGTGTGTGTGTGTGTGTGTGTGTGTGTGTGTGTGTGTGTGTGTGTGTGTGTGTGTGTGTGTGTGTGTGTGTGTGTGTGTGTGTGTGTGTGTTATGCATGCATGCATGCATGCATACACATGCCCATGTTTATTTATGTACATGCATGTAAATACCTGACCCAATAAACATGTTCCTCAGGTGTTCAGCCATGGTTACAAACTGTGAGCTGTATACGTGATTCTTGTGTGTGTGTGTGTGTGTGTGTGTGTGTGTGTGTGTGTGTGTGCAAGGGTCATATCTTATCGTGTCAACCTGTGTTTCATAATCAGACATTTTAAGTACCGGTATTTCAGTGTAGAAGTTATAGTACTAAACCTTCACGGTAGTCGGCTCCAGTCTGTACAAATGAGGGATCGGTACGTATGCATATATAAATAAAAAAAAAAATTGTGTGTGTGTGTGTGTGTGTGTGTGTGTGTGTGTGTGTGTGTGTGTGTGTGTGTGTGTGTGTGTGTGTGTGTGTGTGTGTGTGTGTGTGTGTGTGTGTGTGTGTGTGCGCGCGCGCGCGCGCGCGCGCGGCCACAGCGCCAGGCTACGAGGTGAGAGGAGGAAGTTTCGCACGTTTAGTCAGGTCGAGTTAGGCCAGCCCGAGATTGCACAGGGTCACAGCCCACACTACCACACTGCTCCACCACAGCCACAGTCACGGTGATGATGAGTATGAGTGAAGGTGAAGAAGGGTCAGGGTGAAGGTGAGGGAGGATAGAGGGTCAGGGAGAATGTGAAGGTGAAGGAGGGTCAACTTGAAACTGAGTCAGGATGAAGGTGAGGATGGGACGAGGTGAAACTGAGTCAGGGTGAAGGTGATGGGAGGGTCAGAATGAAAGTGAGAAGGAGAGTTAAGGTGAGGTTGAAGGAGGATCAAGGTGAAGATGAGGGTGAGGGTGTGGAGGTGAGTGATGGTGAGGGGTGGTGAGGGAGTTAAGGTTAAAGCAAGGGTGGGAAAGAGTAATGGTCAGGGTGAGGGTGTGAATGAGAGAGTAAAAGTAAGACTGAGCCCACCCTACTCGTAAACAAGGTGTGTGTGTGTGTGTGTGTGTGTGTGTGTGTGTGTGTGTGAGAGAGAGAGAGAGAGAGAGAGAGAGAGAGAGAGAGAGAGAGAGAGAGAGAGAGACCTAATAGATACAGACAAAACAAAGATTACCAACTTCCTGACTTTCATCACGAGGCAAAGAATCTCCTTTCTCTTCCTCCCTCTTCTTCCTCATTTTTCCTCCATCCTTTATTTCTCATTTCCTCCTCTCTCGCCTTTAATTGGCTATTCGGTGTCCTCCCCCCCCCTCCCTTTTGTCGCTTTTCATCTCCTTATCGATTTCTCCTTTGCTCTTTCTTTATCATCCTCTATCCTGTTCTTTTGTCTTTTTTGCTCCTTTACTCTCCATGTATAAACTTCTTTCTACCTCCTTTTCCTCTTTCATTACCTCCTCCTTTTTTTCTCTTTCCTCCTCTCCTTTCATCGTCTTCCTCATCTCCTTGCCCACTTTCTTCATCTTATTCTTTTCCTTCTTCCCTCTCGTCTCCTCCCTCCTCTCTTCCTCTGAATTTAATCCAGTTTTCTCATCCGATAAACACAACTTCTTCGATTGATGTCTGATCTTCCACACTTCCTTCCTCTCTCTCACTTCCGTATCTCTTGCTTCTCTGACGTACCCAAGCCGAGTCTCTCTCTCTCTCTCTCTCTCTGTAAATAGTAAAATCTCTATCTATCTATATGAATATGTATATCAACGAGTATATCTATCTGTCTGATCTATCTATCTATCTAATCCACTTATCTATCTATCAGCTATGCATGTATGTATGGTCCAAAATGTATTGTTCATTATTGCGTCCTTAACCCTTTTCTCTTCTTGTAACTCCCATTTCAGTTTTCTCATCTACGTGTAATTCCACCAAATTTCCCCCCCCCCCTCACTCCTCTACCTTCACCCCACCTCCTTCCCTTCCCGAAATTCCCCATCTCTCCCCAAGTTCCCCTCCCCTCTTCTCCCTTCACTCCACACTCCCTTCCTCTCCCCCTATCTCCTCTCCCCTCACCCCACTTCCTATCCCTCCCCTTCTTTCTCCTCTCGTCCCATACTCCCCTTTCCTCCCCTCAAGCCCCTCAGTCCACTCCCTCTCCCTGTCCAATCACAAAAGCTATTTCATATTTGGCCACACACACATCCACACAGCGGAGTCGTTGCCATAATTGCCTTGATCCAGTCGCACCACTCATTCCCAAACACATATCGACCACAAAATCACATTACAAAAAGGTTATGATATTAAAAAGGGCCATTCACTTTCCCAGTTCATGCGTGGATATAAGCTCTGCTAATATCATAAATGGGGATGATGCAGAGAGACAAAGCTAATTTTCCTTTTCAGCGGACGCCAGCGTGTGAAGATTAAAATGCAGCACGAAAAAGAACTCTGCTTCCACCCACCAATAAAATGCTAAATACTTGCAAAAATAAAAAAATCATATCTTGCACCGGAGCTGTCTTTCCTTCCGGAGTAATTTTGTGTTTTTGTCTGACTTGTTCGTCTTTAACCCTCTGAATAGTGCATTGTAATGTAAATGAAAATACGGCCTGCTTCTATCTCTCCATGGACAAAAATCAGTCGCCGTGGATCTGCAGCAAGTGACACTGATGACTACTTGGCAGCGGATCAGGGCCATCAGTGTCGGTTGATGAGATTAACCAGATCGATTTTCCAAGTCTAATTGAGAGGGGAAAGAAAGACGATGTGACTTGTTGCTGTCCACTGTACGGTACTCAGTGTTATACGAACATTTAGTGATTAGTATAGAAAATACAAGAAGAAAAGGATTTCGCATCAACATCATGATTATCTCTGAACTCTACAAAAATCGAGCAAACCACTAAAACACCAGCACACCTTGATATGATTTTTTTTTTTTTTTGTTAATGAGAAGGGAGTGTGTGGGGTAGAGTGACACACGTTATAAAGTCAACAGAAAATAGTACCCACGATAATGGAGATGAGCGATATTTTTCTTTAAGTTTCCTTGTGGTTGGTAAGTATGGGTAACTTTCACTGATGCCAAAATACATTATACTGATCAGTGACACAACAGAATAAATTACATGGCTACAAAAACAAGACGTACTGTTGCAGTCAATAATACTTTTACTGATCCAGAACTGCAGAATAGTCACACAGGATTCAAGCCCTTCCAACCCGCTGAATATTGATGATTTGTGCAGCCAGACCTGACAGAATTTCGAGTCGCAACAAAGGTACTGCTCACCACAAATGTACCACTCTTCACCACTCATTATTTACAAGCTCTTCGTCCTGTGCTGCAAAATGTGGGACAGCGGTAGTGATGATGATTTTGTGGTGGTTGTGCTGCTACGCCTGTCTTTGTGGTGCAAGAGTGTACAGGTGCTGGACTCAGGTGTCCGGCGCAGTGCAGGTGTGTCCAGTCATCACCAATAACCGCTACTTACATCTTTTCGGATTTTTTTTTTTTTTTTTCGATCTCTTTCATCGTTGTTGCTGTGTACTCGTTGTCGTCGCTGAGTTCACTATCATTGCTATCAACGCTGCTATAATTAACGATACCAAAATCCTCATTATTACTAATATCATCATGACATCGCAGTCACCACCCCGAACATCATCATCATCAGTGGCATTAACATTCGCCATATCCAAACGCCGTATCAGTATGACCTGCTTACATGATATTCCAGCAATCACCATCATAACCCCACTGGCACTACCATCATCACTGTCACCACCATATTAACACTCCGCCACCATACCATCACTATCACCAAACCAATCACTTTCACCACCACCAGTACATCATCAGTCTGTGCCATCTATTTCCCTCATCACCCTGACATTCATAGGCAAAACCCTCCTTCAGTACAGCTTAAATCGCGCTGCGTGTCGGCATCAGTAAGCTTCATCCCCGTCGTCCTCACTTCACTACTCTTACCGAACCCCGTAAGCCGACGACCTTCACCGTTTCACTACCGACGGGTCCATATGCAAATTATTGTTGTTGTGGTGGTGAGGCTGACGATACGCGGTGGTCATGGTAAAAGGTGGGGGTTAATGAGATGGCACAGGGCGGTGGAGAACGTAGTGGTGGGGAAAATGTGGCGAGGGAAGTGGTAGTGAAGAGATTGGTGGGGCATGGCAGTGGTGGAGAAAATAGTAGTGAGGTTTGCATGTTAACGGTGGTGAAGGTAATGGTGACAGTGGCAGGGGAGGTAGTGGAGAAAGAGTGGTGGAAAATTGCAGTGTTGAAGCAGCAATGTAGTCTGAAAAGTTAGAGGCAGTGCGGGAGTGCTAGTGATGGGGAATGTAGTGGGGATGATTACAGTGGTGGCGGTGGTAGAGATGGTAGTGGAGAAGGGAGCGGTGGGGAATGACTGTGTTGAAGTTGGTAATGGGGTTTGTAAAGTTAGCGGTGGTGTAGAAGGCAGCGTGGAGATGATCGTGGTGATAGTGTAGATGAGAGTGGTGATGAACGACGGTGCCGGAGATGATAACAGCACTGGCAAAGTGAGTGGTGGTGTTAGTGAAGAAGACAGTGTGAGGATGGTACTTGTGACATTGGAAGTGGAGAAGAAGGTGGTGGAAATTGCAGTGCTGAGGTGGTAATGGGCTCTGCAAAGTTAGAAGTGATGAGGGAGGCAGTAGTGAGGATGGTGGTGGTGGTGGTGTGGTGGAAAGGATAAGAAAATGGTGGAGAATAGCAGAGTTGGAGAAGTGGTAATGAGGTTTTCAGAGTTAGAAGCGATGAAGTGGGTAATGTTAGGGTGGTAGTGGTGGATGAAAGTAGTGGCTCAAGAAGGGTACCGGGCATAGTAACACCGGTATGGCTAAAACTATTAACACCAACACCAACAGGTCAGAGTTCACGCTAAAATCGTTCATTAGAGACTTAACCATACGTACACTCTCAATGAATATATGTGTAGATAAATGTACATGAAAGTTGGTAATGCATACAGAGTAGTTTCCTAGGATAACAGACAGGAGTAGAAATAAAATAATGCAACAGGAAAATGAGTGTAGTGCAAGTGATGTTAATGTAGTGAGCAGTGTACTATGATGCTAGACAGGTGTACAAGTGCGGCGGTGGCGGCGGTGGTGGTGGTGGTGGCGGTAAAGTAACCCGACCCCGGACTCATGTTGCGTCAATCCAGGTCCCGCACCCGTACCCGCACCCGCTGTGTTGTCTCACACACACACACACACACACACACACACACACACACACACACACACACAGGTCACACATCCCCCCGCCCTAAGGTCAACCGTTTATGAAGGCTCACCCACTCTACCATGACTCTACCCACGAGACCTTTGGGCAGAGTCTCATTACCCACACCTGTTCGCATCTAGAACCGAAAGAGGGACCTAGATTTGCAAAGGGACGGTTGCATGTTGTAGTCTGAGGCAATGTTGGTCGGTTGGCTCGCTTGTCAGTTATGCGAGTCGGCTGAGTACAGGTGTGCAAGGCAGTGATTACCGGAGTCAGCTGAGTACCGGTTCTAAGAGTCTGTAAACCTGGAGTCACGTAAGTCAGTGCAGGCAGCATGACTTATCTGGGGGTAGTAATGGGTCACACAGACGTCACCTGATAAATGAATCACAAAAAAGTAAAGAGTAAAAAGTAACAGCCAGTTCCATTTTACCCCCTCGAGGTGTATGAGCCCGGGGCTAGGTTCCTGTAGTCCTGTATATTTAAGGGTAGATGACCAGGCTCCTCTCCTTGCTGGCATTACACGGTCGAAAAGGCTCCATTCATCTCTTGAGGATCGAATTTATGCAAGGTCGTCACTCCGAAAGGGGCGTTCTGACTACTAGACCACTAATACGAGCAACTCCGTACGAGGTCATCAGCCGTATCACGAGACTGCTGAGGTCAGAGGAGGTCACGTGTGTATGAATGACCCCGGCCACACACGCAACGGGTCATACCTGCCGTAGCCACACCACGATATCACTACATTATTCTTTTCCATGAAATTTCCTGACTTTCACATTTTCTTTGAACATGATTATAGATATTTTCAATTTGGGTAAAACACCGTAATGCACGCACAGGGGAGGAGAGGAGGGTGGGAGGCAGGGTGGAAGAGAGGTAGGGTGAATGGATGAAGAGGAAAGTAAGAGGGGAGGGCTGGAAGACTAAAGAAATGTAAGCAACACGAAAAAACAAGATTGAAAAAAGGTGACAGAGACGAAAGTTGGCATACGAAATAATAGACTGTTTCAAAGACGAAGAAGTAAAATATAAGAAAATGCCATAAAGAGGCAGATAAATAAATTACATAACGAAGAGATGAAAAGAAGGAAGAAGATAAGGACAGAGAGTGGAGGGAAAGGGAGGTAGGGAGGGCTGGAGGGAGGGAGGCACTACCGTCAGGCACGAGAGGGAGACGCAACGCACCGTCTCCCTTGCTAGCCACCACGACACTGAACCTGGCAGGCACGCTCCCTCCCTCCCTCTCTTCCTCCCTAACCCTACTTCTCTCTCTCCTAAATCTCTCCCTCTCTCCCTCCCTGCCCAGCTATCCACCTACATTTCTACCCACTACATGTCTTGCTAACTACCTCCACACCTGCCTACTAAACGGTCCTCCCTCCCTCTCTACTTATCGACCTAACAGACTTAACGAGCATTTCCCTCTCGAGGCTCAATCATTTTCCTCTCGAAGCTCAGACTTTTATTTATTTATTTATTTATTTACTGTCGACAGAAATAGACAGGGTGAGATTGTGCACTCTCCTTCCCTTGTCCTTCCTAAACACACACACACACACACACACACACACACACACACACACACACACACACACACACACACACACACACACACACACACAGTTACAAGTGGCTGTTGATCTTAAAGTTTGTTAATGAATCTCTCCCCAGCCTCCTCTCTATTTCCTCACTTTGCAACTACCTACCCACCACCTCTCCCTCCTTCCTTTTATTTCTTTCCCACCTTCCCTTAGGCCTGTCCCTCCATTCATCATTCAAACAGGTCACCCGAGTCCCTCCCAGTGGGTCAAGGGCCTGCCACTCACCAGGGCCAGGATTCACGAACAAACCTATGATCAAATCGCTCCCGCAACTCAGATACTGACTTGCGGGACGAACAAGAGACATAGGTAGTTTCTGCACAGTCTTTTTTTTCTCCTTCTTCTTCCTTTTCATTTCTTCCTGGAGTAATAATAAACTTATGGGATTATTTTTCTCTGGTATTAAATGTACAAGAGACCAAAGAAACGAGCATTTAAATCTCTCCAGCTCCATTGTATTTCCTGCTTAAAGAAATCCGAGTTATGAAAGAGACTCGACTGTTTGTGAATCTGGGCCCAGGGCATCATCGGAGCACCCCAAAGCCAGCCAGAGGTCATCGGTCAGACGTAATCGACCCGGAACGCCAGATAACTCAGCCAGCCCGCCAGTCAGACAGGAAGCATCGCCATCCATCTGGCTGCCCTAAGCCCTTTGCAACATTAACTATCCAGCGCGAAATTTAGCAAGCATTTAACCTGGCACTCAGCTGTTAGTATTCATAGGAACTGTCTACTTGGGTATTCAGCTCACGGGTAATTACATCAACTGCACAGCCTCTCACAGTAAGCCGGCCGTCCATTAAGTCAGCAAATCAGTCAGCCAGGACTCAGAAAACCCATTAGTAACCAAAGCATCAAGTAAGGCAGTTAGAAGCAGGGCAGCAAGAAGGCCTGCACTAGTCACCTGGCCTCTCACAGTGCCCCCTTATCACTACCAGACCTGCAATCTCTCCCAGAGTCGGTCCTGCGTCATCTTGCCACATGCCACACACCACACACCGCGCCTCCACTGCACCACACCTGCTACACACACCACACACCACCCCTACAACACAAACACACCACCTCCACTGCAACACATATCATCCCTGCCACACACACCACATCCCGCCTCCTCTGCACTGTGCAACACCCCTGTCACACAGCACTCCCCGCCTTCACTTCACCACACACCTCGCCTCCATTATACTATATACCACACTTGCCACACACCACACCCCGACTTCCTGCACCATATACCACACTTGCCTTCACTATACCGCACACCACACCTACCACACACTGAAAAAAAAAAAAAAGCTTCCATTGCTGTTGCTTATCTCTTCAATAGCTCTCTTTCGCATATCAACGGTTACACTGCCACACCCTCACCCTACTTGTCCCCTCCTGCATGTACCTCCCCTTGCCCCTCAGACCCTTCCCACTCCACACGACGCACCTCCCTCCCCTGCCACCGCTATCGCACCCGCAGTTCCCCCCTGCCACTCACTCTGCTGCCCACACTGCTATTTACTACCAAGACCCGGCCCCCTCCCCCACCCACAGTCCTTCCCGCCCCTCCACCACCAACTCGGTTAACCATTTATGAGTGTATCCTGACGCCAACCACCACATCCACTGCCGTCCATGCATCCAATGTTACCCATACGTCCTTTGTTTTCCACATATCCACAGCGATCCACACGCTCAGTCAACATAAATAGCACAAATACTATATCCAAATGTCCACTGCAAGAAACACACCAACATTTAACCTCTTCAGTCCATTAACGCATTTTCTATACTACTCTTGCTTTCACCAGACCGCTTTATTCACCTTGGCAAACTTTTCGAACTAGACGGATTAGATACAGTATTCATTAAACCCTCCAGGACTAGAGGTGCTTCCATCATGTACACTATGATCTGATGACTCCAGAGAAAATGGATTATATGTGTAGTGAGGGAGTTACCATCAATTCATTTTCACATGTCATTCTCTTTCCCATCACTCAGCTCATCCGCCATTGCTATCCAAAAATTAAAATAGCCCGTGAAAATACAGTTTAAACACCGCATATCGGGACCACGCTCAAGCATCGATAAAATTCCTATGTATGTACACACGAGACGAGGCGATCAACGACATGGCGCTTTGATCTCTTTGCCGACATGAATTACATGGAAGAGCGGTACCAGTTATTTATTACTAGGCATGGAATACTTCACCTTCATCGCACAAGCCAAGGCCAGCAAAGCCTCGCTACCTGATTCACAGGTACTAAGAGTCATGCTATCCTAATCTCTGCTATGTATTCTCCTATTTAACCCTTTGGCTACAAGGGCTCCTCCCTAAGATGAAATACAAAATAGCTTAAGAACGGCCACCATGCAGTTCAGGTAATCTTGGTGAAGGGGTTCATGGGAAGCTACTAAGATGTTCCTGTTTCATTATGGGACGAAAAATGTTGGAGGATGGCTAAATTCCCCTACCTTAGTCTTTTAACCTCCTGATGAGGACGACCTCATGTACATTTTATTTTTGCTGTTACCACATCATTTCATTCAACTTGGGTAACGCCTCCTCTGCCACAGAGGCAGGTGATGGTGTGAAGCTGCCGTCAAGCTATTTTATTTAATTTTGACCGGATCTCTAATATTCATGGGATTATTGAAACTTGTAACTCAATCAGACGGAAAATTCTGTTCCAAGCTGAATAAAGTCGTTTCCATCGAGCGAGAGAAAAAAGAGAACGACGTTCTTGGGCTGAAGGGTTTGATCTTTCCCCAGTGTAGGAAAAGCACGACCTAAGAGAGAGGGAAACGTCTTTAGGAACCATGAAGCGTGTCCTGGTGTGAGGTATGAAGGAACTCTACAGCTGATTTATTTTCACTTGACGGGACTGGGTCACTTCCACAACATGAATGCTAAGTCGTGGTTGCGTGAAATTCGGTGAGCCTTGGTAATAAGGTAGAAAATGAGACTCCTTGGTTGCAAGTCAAATAAACCTGCCAGTATGAGTAAATTTGGCGTTCAGCTGAGATAGGACAATGGCTGAAGATCTTCGTCTTATCAGGAAAAAAAAGTGGTACGGTGTAAGGTACTGGTGGGAGGGCGTCACACGTGGCCCGGGCAAGTGACCGCTGGGGACCTCAAAGGATTCAATATTTAGGTGGCGGTGCCAGGGAGGGCGAGAGGCGACGTGTAGGGGAAGGGAGACGTAAAAGGGCGTGGTTGGCTAGGAGAGGGGTTCACAGAGAGCGATGTGGCTGGAGACAGGGTTGACAAGGAGGGGAGGGGCTGGTGGTGGGGTTAGTAGAGAGGGGTGGGGCTGGGGGTTGATGGAAAGGCGTGGGGCTGGTGGTGGGGTTGGTAGAGAGGGTTGGGGCTGGTAGTGGGGTTGGTAGAGAGGGGTGGGGCTGGTGGTAGTGTTGGAGGAAAGGGGTGGGGCTGTTGGCGGGGTTGGTAGAGAGAGGTGAGGCTGGTGGTGGGGTTGGTTGAGAGGGGTGGGGCTGGTGGTGTGGTTGAAGAAGAGGGGTGGTGCTGGTGGTGGGTTGGTAGAGAGGGGTGGGGCTGGTAGTAGAGTTTTCCGACACGGGTTGGACTCGAGGAGGTGACCGGGGCGAGGTAGTATAAGAGGGTGGGCGAGGGGGAAAAAAAAGAGGTCAGTAATCATAATTATATTCTGTACCAATAATTCCTATAAATAATAAATATAAGACGGACAAGTAGACAGTAAGAACTGAGAGGGATCGAACCTGTAAATGAAAAGTTGAAGAGGAGTGGGTCATGACCTGTTCGCCAGGAAAAATGGTAGGAAGGGGGAAGGGAAGAAAGCAGCGTGATGAAAGACATGAAAAGATAAGACACAAAAATGAAAATAATGAGCGGTAAAGGAAGATCAAAGAGAAAAGAAATGAGGAGGTTGGGGGGAGAGCAAGACAGGGTACACGGAATGAGGGAAGAGACTTATAAATAAATGCAAGATGGGTAAAGACAGGAGAGAGGAAATTTGAGATGAAGGATGTATTGGGACGATGCTCCTCACAGACACTGCCTAAGTTATGTGGTGCTGTCAGACCTGAGAATACTTTGTTGAGGACACCAATTTTAAGCTGTCAGTTCTGTCAGTTTTTTTCCTTTATATTTATTGTTGAAGTTTATTTTTACACCATCTTGCAGTGTACTAGGTCGGCAGAAATGTGGCTCTATATGACAAGTATTGTTTGGTAAAGAGAAATAATCTTCGGTATGTCTCTGTGGCGTCTTGGGTTTCGTGAGGTGATTAGGGAGGCACCTCAGGTTTGTGGCAACACTACGTTAAGACATCAGTCACGGAAGTTAATGTGGCCTTTCATTGCTGGAACTACTCCCACTCTCCCTCTCATTACCAGCTCGCGGTAAATGATACATGGCTTGTGACTTCCGGGAAAAAAAAGAAAAAGAAAAAAGAAAAAACGACGCAACTAACACCAGCGTCGATGATCTTGTTTGACGAAATACGACTCCTAACAATAGCTTACCACAAAAATTAAAACTAGCCATGAAAATAAAACGGATATATTTAACTTTAACCAAGGCTCTTAATCCTATTAGTTTCTTTAATCTTTCCACCTCCAGTAGCTTCCCTGGGGCGAGTAATATCGACTGGAGTTAGACGGAATATAACAGGTAAGTCGTCAGCCGAATTTCAAAGATTATTCGGGTTTCTTCTTCTTTGGACTTCCGCAAGTTTAAGAGTTAATAAACTTTTTAATGTGCTTATTCATCAGTTAAACAAGAGAGTGGAATCTGAATCAGCTGCTGTTTGCGGATGATACTGCATTGGTGGCTGATTCAGGGGAGAGACTGAGGCAGTTGGCAGAGGAGTTTGGAAGGGTGTGTGAAAGGAGGAAATTGAGAGTAAATGAGAATAAGAGTAACGTGATGAAGTGCACGAGGTTGGTAGATGGTAGGAGGATGAATATAGTTTTGAATGGTGAGTTGCTTGAGGAGGTAGAATGTTTTATGTACTGAGGGTCACATGTTGCTGTGGATGGAAGACTAGATGCAGAAGTGAAGTTTAGAATGAATGAAGCACGAAAGGAGCTGGGAGGAATGAAAAAAAGTATTTAGATGTCGTTCGCTTAGAATTAAAGAGAAGGCTGTATGAGGGTGTTGTGGTACCGACTGCGTTATATGGGGTTGAAACGTGGAATACGGGAGTAGCAGAGAGGAAAAGTTTGAATGTAATGGAGATGAGGTGTTTGAGGAGTATGTGTGGAGTGACGCGTATGGATCGAGTGAGAAATGATGAAGTGCGAAGGAGAACTGGACTGGAGTTGGGCGAGAGATGGCTGACAGAACTGAGCAGAGGGTGCTGCAATGGTTTGGGCATATGGAGAGAATGGATGGTGAGCGATTGGTGAAAAAGATAACTGGATCGGATGTGAGAGGTGTAAGGCTGAGAGGAAGACCACGAATAGGATGGATGGACAGTGTGAAGAGAGCATAGGATGCAAGAGGGATGTCTGTTGAGCAAGGAAGAGTGGCTGCGCATGATAGGAATGATTGGAGAGAAATTGTGAATGAATAAATGATGACGCAGCCCTGAGGGGATATTCTCCCGCATTTGGTCTGATCAGCTGATCAGGTCAGGTGCGCGTAAGGGGATGGGTCCATTATGATGTGGCAGGGGTAAATCAGCTCTGGTGTCGGGCCCTGCTGCGGATGTCGCTGATTGCATTGCGCAGTTGACCTTCGTGCGGTGTGGTGCGGTGAGGATCTGTCCCTTTTTCCCTTGGGGCTAAGATGCGAATGAATGTGTGTGTGTGTGTGTGGATGAGTAAATTGGGAGTGTGTCGCGCTACCTCCCTTTCTTTGGGGGAAGCAGCCTAGGTACATAGATAGATAGATAGACCACCGTATATTACACCCATGTTTGTAAATACCTAAGGAATTTATGATCTCAGTGGCTTCTTTTACGGCATCTCAAAACCATTACATTATTTCCTATAATCTAGCGCAACACTATGGATGCCGGATGACCCGACCTGCGGCTTGCAAGGTGTGACCTGCGGCTCAGAGAAGGTCCTCCGCTGTCAGGTCATAGGTCACTCGTGCTTTACCGCCCAGATAACAGCAGACGGGCAGATAAGGGAAACACATTGCCACACCAAGGAGACAGGGACGGTGTGAAAATGGAGAAAAATAATGGAGAAGTAATGTGTGTCTGACACACTGATGGAAAAGAGTGGAAGGAGGTAAGAGAGAGGGAGAAGAAACATGACAGAGTAAGAGAAAGTTAAGAAGAATAACACAGATCACACAGAATTTATTAAATTTATTATGCCTACAAGACTATCAGGCCTTGATGCTAACAGAAAATATTATTGACCAATCACATAAGAAAAGCATACTTTAGCACACCCACATTATATATACAGAGAGAGAGAGAGAGAGAGAGAGAGAGAGAGAGAGAGAGAGAGAGAGAGAGAGAGAGAGAGAGAGAGAGAAGGGGTGGTTCTTTCACGTCCCCATTTAATAGATTGAAAACGGAATATAAGGCGTTCAGAGGTCTTTTATATGCAGTGTAATTCCAAAGGTTGGCCAAAGCGAAGGGGGAAGAGGGAGGCAGGAGGGATAATGAGGAAGGATGGGATGGAAGGAGAGAAGGAAAAGGAAGGAGGGTGGTTAGATGGATGGATAGACTGACGGATGGGTGGGTGAAGGATGGGCGAATGGAAGGAAGGAGGGATGGAAGGAAAGAAGAAAGGAACGAGGGAAAGAACGAAGGAAAGAGGGAAGGGAGGGGAAGGGAAGAGAAGGAAAGGGAGGGTGGAAGGAGGGGAAGGGAAGGGAAGAGAAGGGAAGGGAGGGGAGGGGAGAGGAAGGAAGGGGAAAGGATGAGAAGGGAGAAAAGCATACTAGAGGACATGAGAATATTTGAGACGACTGAGTGATAATGATGATGAAAAACGGAGGCGGTGAAGAAAAGGAAATGTAAGCACGATAAATAACGGAAAAAATGAGACAGGCTAAAGGATAATGAGAGGGAGACAAGGAAGGAAGGGGTGAGAGAATAAGGAATGATGGAGGTGGATGAGGGAGAGAGAAAGAGGTATGAAGAGTGAAAGGGGTGAGGGAGGAGTGAGAGAGGCGTGAGGGAGGGGGATGAAGGAGAAAGAGTTATGAAGAAAGCAAGAAGTTTGGAGGGTAGTGAGGGCATGGTGGAGAAAGAGGCTATTGAGAAAGGAAATATAATGAGAGAGAAGGACTGAGGTAGACAAGTGAAAATGGGGTAGGGGGTAATAAGGGAGACCGGCGGAGGGAGGGATGATGAAGGAGAGAAAACGCAAGGGATAATGAGGGAGACTGAAAGAGGGTGAGGGATAATAAGGGAGTAATGGCACGAGACAGAAGGTGTGGACGGGTGAGAGAATGAGGGTGAATGAGGCAAGTTTTCCAATGGTTGTTAGTCTTGTTGTTGTGGCGCCAGTTTTGTATGGAGTTGAACCCAGTGAACCTACATGAGTCCCAACACTCCAGCCGGCACTCCAGATCATGTGTTGAGTTTATGCTTGGGTTTGTCTGTGGGTGCTGTCAACGAATGGAACCCTTTGTCTTGCAGTGTTGGAGACTACGATACGGCACTAATATTTAAATGCTGTCTCACACTTATCTAGCTTGCCTTTTCCAGCGGTTGTCGTTCTCTGCTGAATAATACGGTAATCTGACTGCATTTTTTTTTTTTCACCCATACTGCAGAGGAAACATCAACAGCACAACATCATTATGCACTTGCTGTTAATTTCCTAAACACATTAAAAGGTTACAGAACAACCTATGTTTTCTATTTAATCTTTATTTATTTTCCATGACAGCTTTCTATACTATGGACTGTTATATTTTGCTCTGCAACAAACGGCCTTGAAGGGACCAAGAACGTCACTTGGTGTTTGCTTTCATTTTGTACTGCCTTTGTACTGACGTGAGGTCGATGATGAGGGAGAGAGGGGGAGGGAGGTAGGTATAGTGATGGAGGGAGGGAAAGATTTACAGTGAACGAGAGAGAAAGTGAGGGAGATATAATGAGGGAGAGGGAGGGAGAGAGATATGAAGACGGGGGAGGGAGGGGATATAATGAGGGAGGGAGAGGGAGGGAGAGACATATGAAGACGAGGGAGAGAGGGGATATAATGAGGGAGGGAGAGGGAGAGAGAGACATATGAAGACGAGGGAGAGAGGGGATATAATGAGGGAGAGAAAGACAGGGAGTAAGATATAATGAGGAAGAGAGACATAATGAGGTAGAGAGGGAAATTACGAGAGAGAGGGGCGAAGGGAGAGAGAAGGAACAGCAGGATGAAAGGAAAGAGATACTAGGGAGAGAAGCTAAATAATACCTGTACTTGTGAATGATAAGGAAGTGAAGGCGATAAGGAGAAGAGGAAATCAGGTGTAACAGAGGGAGTTGTGGTGGATGAGTAATAATACATGATGTAGGCATAATGGAACCAAGGTGCCTTTTCGGTCTGGGGTTCGAGGCCTGAGACGTGGCCAGCATTTAAACTGGGTCTTGGTGGTACGGTATAATCCTTTCACACCCTTGCATCTGTTCGCACGCTGCCGTTTTGTACTGATGACAGACTGACACAAACAAACAGAGCCATTACAATTAAGATTTAACATGCTCTGCTCTCAACACAAACGCCCCTTCCTTATTTGTACTTCTCCAGTAGTGGGAAGAGTTATTTCTAGGCATTAATCTCCCTCATGAGATGAAGATCCGATCCTGCAGTGGCCTTTCTGTGAACTGAACTACAGGTAAGAGGCTGTAGTCAGTAGCAGAATAAGTCCTGCACACCTTCACCACGAGGTTTCTCCTTAGCTGAGTGAATTCGTCCGGCGACAGGAACAATAAAACAAAGAAATCACTATATTTAAGGAGTTAAAGGAGACAGCTTCTAACACTATTCCTATGAGACGTCCCTCTAAAGCAAATACAATCGTCTGGTGGTGGTAAGGATCACACGAGACACTGTACCGGATGGGTTAACAGTTGCATCGGGGGCAACGCTAGCAGTAACACATAATGTAGCAACGGTTGAATAAGTACCGTAGCAGTATTCATATAAGGGTCAGTAGTATAAGCAGCAGTGTAAGTAACATTACTAGATCGAAGTAAACATGAGTATGGGTATCAGTAGATGGTAAAGAAATAACACGAACGACAGTATCTTCCTCTACCCAGACAATTAATAAAGCTTATGAGAGCCCTTTTGAAACTGCAGAGATCTGAATAGGAATTTCATGAGGTTGTCAGTCCTTCTTGAGCTAAATAAAACATCTTGTAAGAGAAAGAATAAGGTTAAAACACCATCGTTCAGAAGGTATTACAGAATCATCAGCAAGAAGGGTAACAACAGGATTAAGATGCACAAGAACTGCAGAGATGGTGAAGCAGCAGCGTCAACAGCAGCAGCACCAGCGGTAACAGTAACATCAGCATCAGCTATTGCAGTAGTAGTAGTAGTAGTAGTTGTAGTAGTAGTAGTAGTAGTAGTTGTAGTAGTAGTGAAGATGACTGCAGTAGTAAGTGAAACAATAGTGATTTTGTCCACTTAATCTTTCTATTCCCCCCCTCTCCCCTCCCCTCATTCTCCTACCACAGCTCTCCCTCCATCCCTACCTCTCTCTCCTTCCACATCCTAACTCCACCCCTTCCCCTCCCTCTCTCCCCTTTTTACCTCTTCCTCTACCTGTCCCCTCCCCTACCTATTTCCACCTACCTTCTTTCCCCTCCATCTTTTCCTCCCTCTCCTTCTTCCCTCGTCCTTCGGTCCCCTCCGTCCCCTCTCCCCTGCCTCTCCTGTGGTCATGTCGGACACAGTATCTCCCATGACAAGATCCGCCCCTCTACTACATTAATCTTCCTTCTCATCTTCCTACCCTTCTCCTCCTCCTCCTCCTCCTCCTCTTCTTGCTCTTCCTTCCTCCACTCATCTTCCTCTTATTCTTGTTTCCTCCACTCCTCCTCTCTCTCTTCCTTCCCTATTCATCTTTCCATTTTTGTGCTCTTGAAATTATCTCTGTCCTCCCATCTCCTCACATGCGTTTTCCTCATTCCTCTTCCTAATTTTCTTGATCAGTCACTCTCCTCTCTTCTTTTCTTCCTTTCTCCTTCTTTACTGTTATCCTTTCACCTTCCTTCCATTTTCCGTCTTTTCTAATTCCAATCAACGCTTCCTTTTTCACTATTTCTATTCCTACTCTCATCTTCTTTCCCCTATTCCTCGATTACCTTCCCCCTGCTCCTCCTTTAAGTGTCTTTTACTTATTCACCTTCTCTTGCCCCTCTCATTCTCTCTCTTATCTAATCAAGACCGTATTTTTTCCCACCGTTCCGTCTCCCCTCATTCGTCTCTCTGATCCCTTTATCCTCTTCCTCACACGCTCTACTAACATCAGCTTCCCTCTCTCACCCTCTTAATCGCAGTATATCCATCCTTTATTTCTGATCCTGTCCACCTCCTGTCTGTCTGTCTGTCTATCTGTCCCGTCCTTACTTTACCCAGCCTTCTCCTTTCTCTCCATAATTTGTCTCTTTCCCATCACCCTCATAATCTAAGAATCATTGTTCTCCTCTTTCAGCAACTCTTAATTCACATATTCTGTTCACCTCTCCCTCTTACTCTACGTTCTCCACTGCATCTCCGTTCTCCTCACCCCTCTCTTCTTCCACGCTTTCCCTTCTACTTTATCCTCTTTTGCCTATCCACTTCATCCTCTCCCTCAACTCTCCTCACTCCTTTTCTTCCCTACTTATCTCTGTCGCTCCCATCTTTTCTCTCCTTCTTTCCCTATTCTCCTCAATTCTTCTCTTTTTCTATGCATGTATCTCCCACTACCCATCCTTCTCCTTTATTCCACTCTTCTATCTAGTTCTTCATCTCATTCTTTCTTCACTTCATCTCTTTCTACATTCCTCACTCTTCCCTTCCTTCCCTATCCAGTATTTCCACCTCCTTCCATCATTCCCCTACTTCCTCATCCAACTTGCATCCCCTTATTCTTTCTCTCCTCCTTTCCTTTCTCTCTACTCTCTCCACTTCCTCTCCTACGCTCTTCATCTCTTCTTTCCTCCATATCTCATCCTCTCATTTCCCTTCCATCGCGTCTTTCACCTCCCTTCATATCCATCTGATCTCCCAACATTCTATTCTCTTCACTTCCGCTCCTCCAGCCCTCTTCATTCTTCCTTCCCTTTCCTGTCCATGTGTTCCATACTTCCCCTTTCCCCGTCTCTCTCTTGCTTTCTAATCCTTCTCTTCCTGCTCTCCTCCCCTTCCTCTCCCCTCTCTTTTATGAGCCAGCTGGCAGCAAAGGTTAGAATAATCGATATTCTCTCCCTCTGCCGACTCTCTCTCTCTCTCTCTCTCTCTCTCTCTCTCTCTCTCTCTCTCTGTGCACTCCATCTCCCTCTCTCTCCATAAACTTTTCTCTCCACATATCTCCACCTTTCTCCAAACTCTCTCATTCTCTTAACTTCCATATCCTTTCCGTTTCTCTCTGTGAGTGCCATCTTTCCTCGACAAAAATTTTATCTCCACACTATCCACATTTTTCCAGTCTCTCTCTCTCTCTCTCTCTCTCTCTCTCTCTATCACACACACACACACACACACACACACACTCCCTTTTTCCTCCTTTTTTTTATTTATTTTGGCTCCATCCCTATAAATATTTCATCTACATTACTATAAAACTCTCTTTCTCTTGACCTACTTACTGTTTTATCTGATTTTATTCTCTCTCTCTCTCTCTCTCTCTCTCTCTCTCTCTCTCTCTCTCTCTCTCCCTAACATTCCATTACAGTTCCCAGATCTCTCATCCATTTTTTTTCAGAAAACCACTGACCTTTGCGCCCTATCCTCTCTCTCTCTCTCTCTCTCTCTCTCTCTCTCTCTCTCTCTCTTGAAGGTCTGTTTTTCCACTTGGGCCTACAGGTGATTAAATGTGATCATATAGGCTTCAATCCCATCTCGCCCATAACCCTAAGCCTTGGTCAGCGTTATCATCAGGGCTATTATTTACCCACGTATACTATAGCATTAACGAACAGCCACATCTCAGCTACAACCATTACGACTACCACCATCACAGTCCTCTATCAGTGCCATCATAACAAGGGTATTGTTACGTACAACGCAGATTATGATTAACTACTTCACACTAAGGATTATTTTTGGACGTTACGAGATGGTTTTGTTAAGCTCTGTAGCGACTGTGAAATGGACGAGTTAGACATGGCGTTCATTAACCCCTTCAGTACTTGTCCTGTTTTCCATGCAGAGTACATCTCGTGGTGGTAACAAGACTAAAAAGCCTTCCTTGTAGTGCAGCGGGTGACTGGCTGATACAAATGCTAATCAGACTACTGGCACCGCTCTAATA
Source organism: Coenobita brevimanus (assembly GCF_032717465.1). Taxonomy (NCBI): domain Eukaryota; kingdom Metazoa; phylum Arthropoda; class Malacostraca; order Decapoda; family Coenobitidae; genus Coenobita; species Coenobita brevimanus. Next base: position 20,235,325 of record NC_137045.1, on the reverse strand, counting down.
AACAGTTGAGTGAATGAACTACTACAATTAACAAAATGAAATAACTCGGTATTCACCACTACACCTGTAATTACCCAACAAATTTGCATCATTATTTCTCCAGCTGCACGGCGAGATAATCCCCATTTTCATCACAGTAATAACTACCACCAACACAACCACCACCAACACTGCTGATCACTACACTCTGCCTTAATGCATTCTCCGCGAAAGATGATTTTATATTATTCCTGATACCGACAGACCATGTTATTAACTTCTTCAGCCCGTGGAGGTAGTTTTTATATTTCACGCTTGTCACCACCTGTCAGTTTCACTCTGATTGAGAAAGACATACGGTAGTTTAATGGGTAACAAATAAACTCCATTAACCCCCTACTGCGAGAGGTCTACCCTTTCTCAACTGAATAAAATCCCCCAGCGGTGCTAAAAACATAAGACGTCATCGTAGTGAAGTGGCTTAGCTTATGGGCGGCCTCTTGTCATGTAAGGATGGAAACAACCTCCCGCATCACATTCAGTACGATTACGTCTCTTATCTATTCTTACTGGCCCCAGACGACGTTATTCAGCCTTGGGGAGACTTACAACAACGAAGGGATTATGGACAACTTCCTATATTCCCTTCAGTAAACATCTTTCAAAACCTTATTCTTGCCTCGCCCAGATTATATTATTCAGCTGAGGGAGGACCGACGCATGGGATTACTCGTGTCGGGTTTCGTTTCAATTACCCAGACACACCAACAACCACCACCATCCCCACCGCAACATCGTCACCATAACTTGTCATTTCTTTAATACAAACTGGAGAGAAACCCATACCTACCATCACCATCACCACCACCACTACAGTCACACTGTCACCTGTAATAACCATACTCGACATACCCACAACACGATCTATCTACCGCCACAACTACCACAATCTACCGTTTATTATCAAAGAATATTCTCTCCACTATCATTTTCAGTGTCCACAACCACCAGTATTTGTAAAGCTCATTACCAAAATTCATTTAGAATACTGCAACTATCACAATTCACTGGCCATTACCGCAACAACCACAACCCACCGTCCACAACCGCAACTACCACAATTCACTGGCCAATACCACACCCAAGTGGCTTCCCCCCTCGCCCTATCGCCAACACAACCACCATTCCAGCAACCATTAAAAAGTTCTTCCCCTCCCATCACTACCAGGATAACTACCACCACTACAACCATTCACCCCAGACCTACCACCACCACCATCACTCCCACCATCCCTTGACACTTACCACAACCACCATTACTATCACCACAGCATCTACAGCCTCCAAAATATCTATCATTCATCAACACCAAAACAACCTCCATATTTTCAAGTACCACATCAACCGCCATAAATATTACCATAACCAAAGGAACTGTCACCATTATTATACCAACTACAATTACCGGAAATGCCACAACCACTACTGCAAACATCATAGCAACTACCACAGCTACCATCTATACAATAACCAAAAATCGCCACTGAAACAACCAGCATATCGCATCTATAAACGCCATCGCCACAACTACCATCACTACCGCCAAATATCGTTAAATCACCGTCAAAAGGTTAAGTAGTACCACAATCACAACTTTCACCACTACAGCAGCCATCAGCACAGCACCTACCACAGTTAGGACATCCATCACCAGTACCACAGCTATTTCCCTGAGCTCTACTACCACATTCACAGCCACCACAGCTACCACACCATCGCCACAACCACCACCGCCACCACCACAATGATCGATTTCCTATCCTAAACTTTAATCCTCCTCGCTTGAAACTTTTGCAATCACACGCAACTTGGCGGCAGCAGGGCGCGGCAGGGTAGGGCAGGACAGGGCAGGGCAGGAAAAAAGGCACGATTTGGGCAGGACAGGGTAAGCATGGTAAAATAAAAATATGGAATAGGTATATGGAGCTATGATATGGGAGGACAGGAAATGACAGAGTAAAAGGGCAGGGAAAAGCAGAGTTTGTACAAGGCAAAACCTGGTTCGGGAATATCACGGCTGGGTAGCAAATGGAAGGACAATAAAGGTATAACGTAGCACTGTAAAGGTGTGACAGGGCAGGAGTATGATAGGACAAAAGAGAACAGAAGGGCAAGGAATGTTAAGAAATGAAATGGTATGGCAGGAAAGGGAAAGTAAAGACAGGGCAGAGCAGAGCAAGGCAGATCAGATCAGTATGGGGTAAGGTATGGTAGGGTACGATATGGTAGGACAGAACAGGGAAAGGGAGGGCAAGACAAAACACAGGCAGGACAGGGCAATGTAGGTGCGGTGAGGCTCACTGCAGCAGCGTGCCAGCAATACCACAACACGACCGCTCAGCAAAGTTGGCCTCGTCTGGTCACTTCCTCTATGAGAACCCGTTTGCTGCCAGAAAGCATCATTCCTACAGGTCACGTTTGTCTATTTACTTTGCTGCATTTCAATTTACCCACCCTTATTTATCGATTATTTCGTAGACATGAAATTACCCACCCTTATTGATCGCTTATTTCGTAGATATATATTAAAAAAAAAAAAAACGCATGGAGGATCATTTGGCGTAAAAATCAGATCATTTATGCGGCGATCTTACCCTCAGTTATTAGCTTCCTCAGTCGCCGCAAGGAGAGACTGAGTCGCAACCACAATTACCACAGCCACCACAACCGCCGCAAAAACTACAACTATCACAGCAACCACAACCAGTACCTGACCTTGGGCGGGGCGTGCAGGCGGAAGGTGTTGGCCTCCGTCTGGACAGGTGTGGGTGGCAGGTGTGGGCGGCTAGCAGATGAATGATGAATAGAATATCAGATGGGGGTAATTAACAAAACAGGGCTCTGATATCCGATATGCTTTAGATGGAGGACGGAAGAGTGGGTAGTGGCCAGGTGTGAATTTCAGCGAAGGTTGAGTACGCCATTCTGCTCGCTGAAAGTGTGTGTGTGTGTGTGGGGGGGGCTGATGGGTGCGTGAATTAGTAGCTGACAGGTGAGAGGATGAAAGGTGTGCTGGTGTGTACAGGTGTGTGCTGATGACAGGTGTGTGGAGGTGGAGGAGGGACGGCGCACCTGGCCGAGGCACCAACACCCTGATCTTGACCTGTCGGCCGTCCTGCTTCATAAAACAAAAGCCATTCTCCCCTACGCCCTACGCCCCGCCCGAGACAGCACGCACTTACGCCTCTACGCCACGCCCGAGTCCTATTCTAAGTTACGACACACTCCCCAGCATTTGGAGCACCCAGTGAACGCTCTACAATTATCCCGCAAAGAGACGAACACGACACAAGATAAATCGCTACAAGACGACTACTGTGTTGGGCTTTGTGGGGCATGGTGGCGGAGAAGTAGGGAGAGGAAGTAGAGAGGGGTGGAGGGAAGGCAGGAAGAGAGAATGAGAAAAGATCTGTGGTAGGAAGAAGGGGAGGATACTGAAACAGGGTTGGGTAAGTAAGGGTAGCTTAAGGAGACGAAATGTGGAATGTGTGAGAAGGAAGATGAGGCGAGTCAAAAAGAGACACGGGGAAGAAAGTGCGAGGAAAATTGTCGGACGAAAGAAGGAAAGGATACAGGAAGGGAAAAGTAATGTGAAAGGGAAAATAAAGAAAAGATGAAGCATGACTCAAGTGAAAATTATTAAGAAAGTTGGACAGGAATAAGAAGAAAGGAAGGAAGGCAGTGATATGACGATGAACAGAATGGGGACGGGGATTGAGGAAGACGAGGAGCGTGAAGTAGGGGGGGCTGTGAGGATGGGGAGGGAGCTTCAGGTTGGGGGAGGGACGCGAGGAAGGAGGAGGGGGTCCTGAGAGACGGTAATTAAGTGACGTCATTATAATTGGTTGGGTCGAACCTCCTTGACCTTTACTGACTGACCCGACCTGGTTCATCTCTGCGCCACAGGTAAGAATGCGGCGCGCACACACACACACACACACACACACACACACACACACACACACACACACACACACACAGAAATGTCAGGCAACCCAAAATAGGAATTATTGGGTTGCCAAAGAGTAAAATATTGATGTAAATACGGAGAAGGCCGCAGCAGTAAGGCAATAAGGGGGTAATGAAGACGACAGGAGTGGATGCTAGAAATATGATCGTGCGAGAGTACGGGTGCACTGGGTGTGTGATGAGGTGGTGGTGGTGGTGGTGACGTGCACTGTCATGACGCACGGCACATTCCATCATGCACTCACACACAGCCAACACTCGTGACACTCCGCATCAGTGCAAACAATGATTCCCTAACATTAAATTATCAAAGATATTTAAGATAAAAAAAATACTTAAAGGTAACATTGTGAAGAAGTGGCGAGACAAAACGCTGATAAACGCCTTTGCTAGCACGGTGTACTGTACATTTCCCTGCATAATAATAGAACTGACAATACAAAACAAGCGTATACGGAAAAAGTGGACGCCAATTAAAGGCATACCAGTACAAAATTAAAAAGGAAGCTATATCACAAAATAAAATTCGCTTTTTAAATAAATCTTTTAAATCAGATGAAGATTTTTTTTTTTCTATGGTCAAGTAACTCGAAGCAGGTGAGGACAGATTTTCATTTTCTCACACTGGAGGGGTCAGGTTTTTCGTACTCTTAATTAAACCCTTCACTGCGTCCCTCTGTGCTGAAGTGACTCATTGTGTTAAAGTGACTCTGTGCTACAGGGACTCATTACGCCACAGTGACTCTGATTTGAAGTGACTATCTGTGCTAAAGAGACTCTCTAAGATAATGTGGCTGCACTAATGTTAAAATGATGTGCTACAGTGACCCTCTGTACTAAAGTGACCCACTGTGTTAAAATGACTCTCCACAAGTGACTCTGCATTTAAAAGACTGAGCTAAAGTAACTCTCTGCGCTAAAGTAACTCTCCACATACCAGACAGGGGCGGACCTTTTTTCCATGCAATAAGACGTCTAACTTGAGCAGCCGCCTCCACTCCAACCACCAGGCTATTCGCAAACATCAAGACACTTAAAAGAGTCTAAAACGAGATAAACAATTCAGCCAACAACACACCACTATATTACCTCTCCTGCGACCTAATATGCATGTCTTCTTCTTCTGTGTTTTTTTCCTTTCTTTTTTCTTTTTTTCTCCTTCTTCTTCTTCTTCTATTATTATTATTATTATTATTATTATTATTATTATTATCATTATTATTATTATTAATATTATATCACTTAGGGTGAGCGACTGGCCACCCCTCCTAAAGGCCTGGAGAGAGTAACCTAGCCCCGGGTTCCTATGCCCCAAAAAATGAAGTATAAAGGAACTGCATGATGGATAGATTGTTTTATTATTATTATTATTATTATTATTATTATTATTATTATTAAAATTATTATTATTATTATTATTATTATTATTATTATTATTATTATTATCATCATCACAATTATCATTATGAAGGCATAATGTATCAATATAACAGAACTTGTTAAGCATAAACTAGATCACCCAGCGTTCTCGCTAAAAGAAGTGCATGTGTGAAAAAGTAAATAATTCAGTGAGATATGTAAATCACTGAAGATATGGGTAGAGTATTTTGAAAGATTGTTAAATGTAGAGGAGGAAAGGGTGGCTGAGATTGTGGCGGATGGAAGGGTGCAAGGAATAAATGTGTTGGGAGAGTTGAATGATTCTTTGATCACGAAGGAGGAAGTGCAGGAGGCCGTAAAGGAGATGAAAAAAGGGAAAGCTGCAGGTATGGATGGGTGTGCTGTGGAATGCCTGAAGGGTGGTGGAGTGACTATTGTTGACTGGTTAGTAAGATTGTTGAATGTGTACTTTGTGAAAGGTATGGTGCCAATTGACTAGGCAAGTGCTTGTGTGGTCCCGTTGTATAAAGGCAAGGGTGATGAATGTACTAGCTTTAGGGGTATAAGTCTGCTGAGTGTTGTAGGTAAGGTGTAAGGTAGAGTGTTAATTAAGTGAGTTAGAGAGGGTACAGAGGGAGTGATTGGTGATGAGCAGTGTGGCTTTAGGAGAGGGAGGGGATGCGTGGATCAGGTGTTCGCTGTGAGACAAGTGTGTGAAAAGTATTTAGCAAAGGGCAAGGATGAGTTCTGGGCATTCATGGATTTAGAGAAAGCGTATGATAGAATTGATACGGAGGCTTTGCGGACTGTTTTAAGATTGTATGGGCTTGATGGTAGGTTACTAGAAGGGGTGAAAAGTTTTTATGTAAATAGTAGAGCGTGTGTAAGAGTGAGAAATACTGTGAGTGAGTGGTTTCCCGTGAAAGTAGGGCTGCTGCAGGGATGTATGATGTCGCCTTGGTTGTTTAATATTTATATGGATGGTGTTGTAAGGGAGGTGAATGCAAGAGTTTTAGGTGGAGGTCTGAGTCTGGTGAATGTTGATGGTAGAGAGTGGAATCTGAATCAGCTGCTGTTTGCAGATGATACTGCACTGGTGACTGATTCAGAAGAGAGATTGAAACAGCTGGTAGAGGAGTTTGGAAGGGTGTGTGGAAGGAGGAAAATGAAAGCAAATGAGAATAAGAGTAAACTGATGAAGTGTACGAGGTCGGTAGATGGTAGGGGGATGAATATAGTTTTGAATGGTGAGTTGCTTGAGGAGGTAGAGTGTTTTAAGTATTTAGGGTCACATGTTCCTGTGGATGGAAGAATAGATGCAGAAGTGAAGTTTACAATGAATGAAGTAGGAAAGGTGCTGGGAGGAATGAAAAAAGTGTTTAGATGTCGTTCGCTTAGAATGGATGTAAAGAGAAGGCTGTATTAGGGTGTTGTGATACCGACTGCATTATATGGGGCTGAAACATGGAATATGGGTGTAGCAGAAAGGAAAAGTTTGAATGTAATGGAGATGAGGTGTCTGAGGAGTATGTGTGGAGCGACGCGTATGGATCGAGTGCGAAATGATGAAGTGCGAAGGAGAACTGGAGTTGTTCGGGAGATGGCTGGTAGAGTTGAGCAGAGGGTGTTGGGATGGTTTGGGCATATGGAGAGAATGGATAATGAGCGACTGGTGAAAAAGATAACTAGATCTGATGTGAGAGGTGTAAGGCTGAGAGGGAGACCACGAGTAGGATGGATGGACAGTGTGAAGAGAGCACTGGATGCAAGAGGGATGTCTGTTGAGCAAGGAAGAGTGGCTGTGCGTGACAGAAATAAATGGAGAGAAATTATGAATGAATAAATAATGACGCAGCCCTGAGGGGATATTCTCCCGCATTTGGTCTGATGAGCTAATCAGGTCAGATGCGGGTAAGGGGATGGGTCTATTATGATGTGGCAGTGGTAAACCAGCTCTGCTGTCGGGCCCTGCTGCGGATGTCGCTGATTGCACTGCGCAGTTGACCCTTGTGCGGTGTGGTGCGGTGAGGATCTGTCTCTTCTCCCCTTTGGAACTAAGATGCGAATGAATGTGTTTGAGTGGATGAGTAAATTGGGAGTGTGTCGTCCTGTCTCAGCTACATCCCTTTCCTTGAGGGAAGCAGACAAGGTATATAGATAGATAGACCGATGTAAATCGATGAAAAAAGAAGTCAGTGAAAATGCCAAATGAATACAAAGAAGCCAATGAAATGTATCAACAAACTGAAAGTAGTATGTGGAATACGTTAATGTATAACAAATAAGATGTGTAAATGAATAAACAGGGTCAGAGAAAAATGCATACGGTAAATGTGCAAAATCCGACTCTAAAAATGTGGTACGTTCCCTGCAGCTCCGGCCCAGGACAAACACACACAGGTCCACCCACACTCCTTTACATACTGATGGGGCCTATTGTGTCCATCCCTCACACACACACACACACACACACACACACACACACACACACACACACACACACACACACACACACACACACACACACACACACACACACACACACACACACACACACAGAAATATGCCTGCTTTTTCTCCCACCCACACCTACCATATGCCAGCGATTGTATTCACGAAGGATCCTATACATTTTTTTCACAGCAGTTTATTTTATCAGAAGTTATAATTTGGACGTATATTGTCTCTTTAATAGTTACTTTAGTTTTGTCATTTGGAGGTATGTTATATTCTTCCCTTCCCCCCTTCACCCCCAGGACGTACCTTATATTTAATTATTACTACCACCAGACGTGTTTATTTGGTTTGGAGGAGACTTATAGAATTGAAGGAGTTAGATACACCCTTCACTGACCCCTTCACTATCAACTGTGTCCTAAGATGAAGAAAATAATATTGAAACAGAAGGACTATACTAACAGAATACGCCACTGGACTGAAGTGATTACCCCTCTCCCACACCTACTGTATATAACCAAGGGTCACTTTCACGGAGGATCTTATCTATGTTTTACCCTTCTTCACCAGACTTACCCTCGCTCGTATCTATAAAGCCAAGGGTCGTATTTACAAAGGATATTAACCAAAGTTCACAATAAACGTCTCCATAGCAATTAATTTCATCGTATGTCACAATGTTAGGTGGTATTTTCTAACCTAATTCCTCCCACGATCAAGGCAACTCGAGTACTATAACCTAGGAAACGTTAGACGATTTTATTCAGCTGAGAGTGAGTCATAGAAGCTTGAGTTTTAACCAATTTTTATTATAAACATTTTTATGGCACCGGATTTTAACAGACGTCATATTGTTTGGCCGAGATATATATCATCATCATCATCATCATCACTATCATCAACCGTTGAGGTCCACTGCAGGACCGGCCTATCCCTACCGAAGCAGGGACGATACAGCCAATGTATCTCTACCCAGTGGCTTAGGCTGTCTGGTAGAGACTGTATGTAGGGTGAGAAGTGCTTGTGAGTGTGATTGTAGTGTTGTAGTGGCTTTGGATGTGTGTGTAGTCTGTGACCCAAGTGTAACCGGCCGGCCTTAAGCCGATTGGGTGCAAACATACTAGTATGCGACACTAGTTCAACCGCAGCATCCCTTGTGTCCGCCAAAGTAGCAAGTGGCTTGGCGAACGCTTCCCAAAGTTTTTACAACTCTGGCGGGAGGCGAACCCGCGCTCTCCGATATATATATATATATATATATATATATATATATATATATATATATATATATATATATATATATATATATATATATATATATATATATTTGGTTGCGAAGCTTTTGGTACCTGTGTGTGATGACAAAAGCATAAGCAACAAATCTTACGCAAAACTTAGGCTGAGGAAAGTTTATGAACATGGAGGCAGCAAGTAGGTGTTTTATGGTGAACGGAGGGAGACGGCTGAGTATATTTAGAATGCCCTCACGTCCAGGTCCAATCTGTTTCGTAATCACGGACACACACGGATACAAATATTGTGGTTCACTGAGCAATTTTTTTTTGCGTGAAGGTAGAAACACGCTCACACACGTGAATGGAACGTTAGAATAAAAACAATGATGATAATAAGAGACAAAAGGAGGTACAGGAGGACGAAGAAGAAAAGAGAAACCAAAGCAGTAATATCAGCATCGCTAATACCAATACCAATATAATGAATAATAATAACAAATGGTGCCAGGCACAACAAACCTCACCAGACAGCAGTTTCTGTATTTTAATGTTGTTAAATACTGACTCGTTTCTGCCATTTAGTGTCAACGCACAATTAAAGTCTAAGGTAATGCTGCAAATATTTTCAAGTAATGCCCTCTGAAATCCGTGATCTTGCATTTGACTTTTCAAGGTCACTCAAGGTCAAAGGTCATGCTGTCAAATGAAAGCCCATATGAGACTTCCCATATCTTGGTAGTAGTAAATATATCTTCAATGAGTTTCGAGTTCTAGCCCCTGAATATCCGTAACCTTGAGTTTGACATATCTTCAATGAGTTTCGAGTTCTAGCCCCCTGAATATCCGTAATCTTGAGTTTGACCTTTCAAGGTCACTTACGGTCAAAGGTCAAGGTACCAATTAAAAACCCATATGGGATTTCCTATATGCTGATAATACTAAATATCTCTACATCTTGAACCAGTTTCGAGTTATAGCCCCTTAAATATCCGTGGCATTGGCCTTTCAAGGTCATTCAAGATCAAAGGTCTTGGTGCCAAATGAAAGACCAAATTACGAGCTCCTGTATGTTGATATAGTAAATATCTCTATCGTCAACCGTTTTCAAGTTATAGCCCTCTGAAAATCCGTGACCTTGATTTTGACCTTTCAGGGTCACACGATTACCTCCAAAATTTAATTACTTTCTTTGGGGACCAGTGCCCACATATCCTGAAAGTTCCATGTAATTTCATTCAGCCGTTTTCCCGTAATATTGCTAACAAACAACGAAACAAACAAACAAACTCGACCAAAAACAATACTTTGTCTAACTCCATCCGGGAGAGGTAATAACTAGTCTATATATTCATGATTAAGTTCAAGTCAACCTCCTAAGTGACATCCTTGGAATTAAAACGAGTCACGCCGGATTGGTGCGCCGAGACCCACTTGATCACCAGGCGTCCATCTGGTAGTTATAAGGTACCATTCGGCACAGTAAGTACAAGGAACCACTCAGTCTGTCAATCAGCGCAGCACATATCATGAGTGGATGATGGACGCCCCCACCCACCACCACACAATATAATACCCACAATAATTACGAGGGAGTTTCGTGAAGCGCATACCGTTACTCCCGCGGCTCTGCATGTTCTGGTATTTAATTAAACTTACCCCTTTGACCTTGTCCTTTCATGTACTCGTACGTTTAACAATGTTTAATAATCTCAGTCTTGGGTCAACACAAACATCCGTCTTTCATCACGATTTTCAATTTAGTTTGTTTTTCCTGTGGTCGTGTTGACAGAAACAGACAGTTAGATAAACAGGCCGACATACAACAGACAGACGGACACACAGACAGCTAAGGGTGAAAACATATACCTGACATAAACCCCTTCAGCCTGTGGACGGGTTGAAGGTGAAGGCAACCATCACCCACTCACTTGATGTAGTGCTGCCTACTTCTTCTTTCCTCTTTCTCATTTTATCTCTATGTCTGCCCTCCTTTCCTCCTAATTCAATCCTTCATGTCACTTTTCATTACCGTTTTCCACTTCATGTTGCTCTACAGTGAGTGACAAGTCTAGTGAGTTCATGTAACTCAGGAAACCATTTAGAACGCTAGGTGGTAACCATATAACCAAATTACGGGGTGAAGTGGAGCTTGCTATGGTGCCCCTGCTAACTGAATGGAGACGCAAATGCGGCTTCTACCCAGGAACCAACCCTACACACTCTTCCCTGCGTCTCGCTGTGGTGAGGCTCTGTCAGTTCCAAGGGAACATAGGTCTACTGCACAGAAGGGTCATGCGGGGGAAGATGCTTGTCTACGGTTGATGGATCTGCTCGCCCAGACAGACGGGTTGACTAGAAAAAACAACAACAACAACAACCCCGTGGAAGTTTCTTTAATGTTATTTTTGCTACCTCCAGACGATTTCATTCAGCTAAGGAAACATCGCCACAACTTACCTCTAAACGGAATCGAGTCCTCCAGAAACAGCAGAATCAAAATAAAAAGATATTATTGTCGTTAAACCTTAAAATTTACAGTGCGTCTTCTCCTACACACGTGACACTAAAACAAATCTACTCTGCCTACCCACCTCCAACAATTCTTCAGTCCCTCCACCAACCTGACCTAGTTCCTCCACTCCTACACTCCCTCCCTCCACCTACATCACCTGCGTATGTGTCCACTCCATGAAAACAGATTAGGAATTAAGGATACAGGACGCATAAAACTGCTGACCTTACTGAGAGAGAGAGAGAGAGAGAGAGAGAGAGAGAGAGAGAGAGAGAGAGAGAGAGAGAGAGTAAAAAAAATAATAATAACAACTTTGGCCCGCTCCATATTTCGGAAAAACAGCAGTCGATGATTTATGACACAGGCTGAGAGTGCGTGTTGCAGTATTGATCATTCCGGATCTATCGTGAGGTTGACAGTTTTTTTATTTTTATTTTTATTATGGATTTGTTTCTTTTGTTTTTCGCCCACTCAGGTACTTACAAGGCATCTTTTTCGAGGATCTCTCTTTCTCTCTCTCTCTCTCTCTCTCTCTCTCTCTCTCTCTCTCTCTCTCTCTCTCTCTCTCTCTCTCTCTCGTAGTGGTAGTAGTAGTAGTAGTAGTAGTAGATGGAGAGTGCAGATGGAGGGCAGGTCGGGGCGACAACTGGAGGCCATTACCAAGGATCCCTTCTCAAGCCTCACATTCGCCACACTCTTTTAACACATTAACAGAGGCCCATGTCACTTGTATGAAAGGCTCCTGTCAACACACAATCATTTTTCAGGGAACATCTGAATTTTTACAATATGGTGAATTATTATTTTTATCTTAATCTTCAATGGCGTAAAACAGGAAAAGACGTTCCACAATTACTTTGCATACCTTGCCTTAGAGCAACACCAAGATAAGGTCAAAGGTATAATGAAATGAAGTCAACAGTCCAAGCAGATCTTTTGCGTAAGTCACGAAGCTGGAAAATATATAGATCTGTGTATACTACGCCTAAAACTTCCTAAAACATTAAAACAAAACTGTGTAGAAAGAAGAGGCACAGAGTCTGTCCATGGATTTTTCCCTTAATGAATAACTAAAGACATCATACCCCTTTATGTCCTTAACGCATTACAAAGGGGGCTGTAATCCCTGCATCCCCTGGGGCAGACAGAGTGAGAGGTTTAGAAAGAAAAAGTTTATCATCACTGCCCTTTCATGGAGTGGACAATAAGATGTTAAGAAGGACGGATGCTGTATATTCCAACAATAAATGAGAAAGGAAAGGCAGGTAAAGCCACATATCACCGAAATAAGCAGCTAATATTCAATAAGGACAATGGAAAAATAAACAAATGTTCCCAAGAGTAGTTATGACAAAGATACGAAACTTTAGCACAAAATAAATTAACCGCTGCCACCAACTAAGGCAGCTCTAACAATATGGAAAAAACAATATCTGTATAAAAAGGACACAAAATCACCACATGTTTTTCCCTTTTCTTGGTGAGGCGCTGGTGGTCCTTTCACGGTGATCAGATGAGGCGCGGTGGAGGGGGAAGGGGGGGTCAGGGGTTGGTGGGGATGGGGAGGAAGCAGAATGATAAGGCAGATGCCACACACAGCACATAATGCCATATACACTATAATAAATACGCCACACAACTGACAGCCTCAGGAAAACAGTGAAATCATAAAAACTTAAAACTTCCTTACATGGAGCAGTATCAAAGGCGACACCCACGACTGAAAACATCATACAAGTGACAAAATAACAAGGCAAAATCTTCAATACTGGAATCAGATTGAGACGGTTTATCAAAAACATACATCCCTCAGTCATAGCATGAGGCTTTGTCCTTTATGTTCCTCACATACGTCCGTTCTTCAGCTGTTTAGAAAAACTATAGGATATCCTAAATGTGTATACTAGAAAAGCAAGGCTAAATTAGCAACAGTATACACACACACACACACACACACACACACACACACACACACACATATATATATATATATATATATATATATATATATATATATGAGAGAGAGAGAGAGAGTGCCTCACTAATATATTTGGAGTACATACTTGGATTCAATGTGAGTACAAAAACAGGCACAATACGCAGTTACTGTACTCGTATTTTCTCTATTGTCTTCTTCCATGAAGGTCCATACAGGGATATAAACTGTAACAAATGCCATCATCATCAACACAAAGACAAACGACATTCTTCGTCAAATTCACAAGTTTCAAAGGGGTTGATTGGATTCATAAAGATGTGAACGACTGAAATGAATGAAGGTTGATACATAATTTGGCCAAAGAGACAGTTATCACACTTTCAATAATTCTCACCACAACATTCAGAAATGACAAAAGATACGGAGGCCGCTATGCACAGGATGTCCAAAAATGCATGACCACACTCCACAGCGGTGTAACCAAAAATTCACTAAAAAGTACGAATGTAAAAAAATCAAGCGCTACCATACATCTGTCCACGTGCAGAGATGTGCATCTGAACACAATCTTATCCGTCGAATGAGAATGAAAATGACCACTGAGATATATAGGAGGCGGAGTCTGTCAATAATACTCAGTTGAAGAAGTCTACTTCAAAATAATGGTACAAATTACTAGACGTGATTAAACTACATACACATAAATCACTAAAGTCGTACAAAGAAATCGTACATGGTCATACAGGAACAGCTGGTAGTATGAGTCACCGGAAACGAATAGCTGCAGCCGTAGAAGCCTAACACCTGTGATATTCAGCCGTGTTGGATCTGAAAATGATTACCAGCTGGATGTCTGCCGCGTCCAAAATGCACTTCATGTAGAAACTTAGCATTAAAATTATAAGTTATCTTTAGTTGTAGTTTTTATTCATCCCAGTAATATGTGGCAATATGGTTGCATGAATTGCTGATTAGACACACGAAATACTGATCAGACACAAGAAATACTGTTCAGACAGAGACAGGTAACGTCAGCTCTAGGGTAGCATCTATTAACCCGTCACGTCCCGAGGTTTTCTGCACCTTCGACATCCCCCAGTCCCGAGGTATTTTCGATTTTTTTTTTTTTGGCTAAAACCTTCGCTTTTGATGAGAAACATCGAAAATTCATAGAGAAATCGCTCACCTGAGGTTTAAAGTGCCCATTCCAGGTAGGAGTTCCTCCTTACCTGAGTGGGTTTTCTAACATGCTGGCAGCAAAGAAAACGAGTTCTATGGGAGGGTAACTATTTTATCCACTCATAAACGGTATTTATTTATTTACTTGGTACGAATGTATATGTAGTATGACAGTATATTGGTTTTCAAGCAGTAATAAAGGCATTATAAGCATTGTTTCACTCACTAACTAATCACCATACCTGACCTATTTTTGCCACACTACCTGATCATTATTTCTGGCTGTTTCTTCTTCTAATGCTATGTAAACATTGTCCTCCACATTGTCATCGATTGGGGAATCACTCTGGCCCTGAATAACTTTACTAGCCAGGTCACTGGTAACAGGTCCTTTGCCAAGACAATGGCATGAGGGGGGGAGGGGGGAGGTTATGCAGTGTAAGGCATTGTCCCTGCTTGGTATCTTGTACAGGAATAGAGGAAGGTGTCCCGTGTCTACATACGAAAAATCACGTGCGAAAATTGAAAATTGTGCAAATTAGGTACTTTGCAATTGCACGACGTACTGGTACGTCGCCGGGACTGGCAAATGCAAATCGTGGTGACGTACCCATACGTCGTCGGGACGGGGCGGGTTAACACACCACCATGATCGTTTGATTTGTATGCTTAACCTGGATACCCATAATACTTACTTCCTTAACTCCGATTCATTCTTACCATTTCCCGAGGAATTACTGTATTTTTCTTAGGAATGACTTTCTAATTGGAAGTGTTATATACAGAATTCTTTAACTTCTTATCTACTCGGGGGATCACATAGAAAATAAATCTGTACCAGTAAAACTGTCACTATAGAGAAGTGGGGTTAAGGATTTGTTCGACATACCTTTTTATTAATTATTACTTTTCTTATGCCACCATTAAATGTGGACAACAATATTCGGATACTCTGCACAAAGGTATTTCCTCTAATCTCCTAGTATCAGAGAGGCCGTTCGTTACAGAGGGGGAACTAAAAAGCGTTGCTGTTGTTCCTGTCTTTGCCTTACCCTCGTACTGTAGCCTGGTCACGACTTGATACCCTTAGTCCAAACCTGCCTAGAATGGGTCAACCAGTCCACTGCAGATGTCTCCTTTCTCAGGTACTTGCCATTTCGTGTCAACAGCAAGAAAGGAAGAAACTAAACTAGGAATTTTTCTTTATACCCAAATTTTTGATGCAGGCTACAGGAGGATAAAATGCACATGGCGATAAAAGAAAGAAGGAAGGGAGGAAACTGAGAAACTGTCTATTTATTTACAGTATTTATTGCTTTCTCAGCCAATTAAGGAGAATGATAACTGTAAGTGAATGAGGACGGCGGGCCACGCTTCAGAGACTGTTAAA
Organism: Coenobita brevimanus; assembly: GCF_032717465.1. Classification (NCBI taxonomy): domain Eukaryota; kingdom Metazoa; phylum Arthropoda; class Malacostraca; order Decapoda; family Coenobitidae; genus Coenobita; species Coenobita brevimanus. Next base: position 20,219,225 of record NC_137045.1, on the reverse strand, counting down.
ACAGGATGGGTGTTGAGGATATGGGAAACATGAAATGAGAAAGAAAAGGATAAATAAACTGTATACCTACAAATTTGTCTTTATGTCCTTGACTGGCTGGATAAGGACGGCAGGACTCCCTTAAAAGCATGTGTCATAAACAGGTCAGTGGTGAGGGATAAAAAGGAAAACTATAGAGAAACTTTAGAACTATCAAATTTTTCTCTGTTTCCTTTCCTAGTAGCAGGATGGTTAGGGTGAGGACGGTGCACCTCCATTAACCCCTTCTGTCCGAAAACGCATTTCATATACTTCTTCCCAACTCCAGATGATTTATTTCTGCTCAGAATATTATTCCGAACTTGAAAAAATGGGAGAAATGGAGTTCCCCCGAGCTAAGCCCTATATTGGACTATATAGCCCCGCTAGGGTTACAGGAGCGAGCTACCACTCCCGGCACGGCAGCCCGGGCGAGGCTCGAACTCGCAATCCCCCGATTACGAGTCCGGCGCGCTACCACTGTGCTACCGCGCCCCCCCATTCCGAACTTGAGAAATTAAATGTGTCCTTCATTAACCTCGTTATTATTAAAAGTCTGTCGTATTTTGAACAAAATCGTCGGGAAGGAGCAAGAGTAAACAAAAGTATGTGATATAAGGGGTAGGAATTGAGGATAAGGACGGACAAAATGGACAAACTTTATATTTGTTTTTCTGAACTCCTTGGACAGTGGTGTATGGACGGCACGACCCCCATTCTTCACGAAGATGACGTATTTTTTTACTCCACAGCACGCTTTGATTGGGCAAGGCACAGCTTATCTTCAGGAGGAGGAGGAAAAAGATGAAGATGAGGAGGAGGCAGATGATGATGATGATGATGAGGAGGAGGAGGAGGAGGAGAAGAGGGAGGGAGGTTCTAACGAAAAATGTTGTTGCAGAAAACTGTTTTAAGGCTATCTGTGGTAGTCACACAATTCTTTGCTGAACTAACAATGAGATCATTTGTGTTTGCTGTGAGCCTCTAGGTTTTATTGTGTCCTGCTGTTGAGTGGGGCTGCACAGTTTAGGTGTACCTGTTTGCGTTATTTGACCTTCAGACTATTCTAACAATTTCAAGCAACATCTCTCAGAGCAACTGAAAGAGTTATTGAAGGTTTCCCCTAACCTCTCCAGTTCGTAAAGTCTTCCCTAACCTGAGTGGAACCGTCTGGAGATGGCAAGAATCAAATACAAATTATGTCCTCCGGCTGAATGGGCTAAAGTGTTGCTGCAAGGACCGTGTGACAAGGCTAAAGGTAAAGAAAACAAGGCAAACTGAACATATATTTTCTCATTTTCCTTGGCTGGTGAGGTGAGGATGGCGCCCCCCTCCCCTTACAAGTGTGCATTATAAGGGTGTTGGGGAAGGTGTAAGGGTGTTGGGGAAGGTGTTCATTGGGTAGGGGTGTTGGGAGGCTGTCACACACCACGGAGGCTACACTGCTCTCCTCCAGTGCAGCTCCTTACACATATCTGACCCCTGCCCTCGTCCTGCCTGACTATTCTCTATCTCTCATGCCCCGGCTTTTCCTTCAACTTTTCATATTATTCATCTTCCTCTATTCATCCCTATCTTTATTTGCATGTTTTTTTACTATTCTCCTGTTTTAGTTCTCATTCTTTTACTCATTTTTTTCAACTTGTCTCCCCAATTCTTTTCCCCCATACCTAACTCTTGACTATCCCTTGTTCTTTCCACCTTCCCTCCCTTACTTTTTCCCTCTTTTCCTGTCTCTCCAGCTGAAATCCACATCCAGTTTCTCTCTCTCTCTCTCTCTCTCTCTTCTTCGTAACTTCATATTTCTTTCGACTCCTATTAGCTTTCTTTCTGTTTCTCATCATACTCTCATTCGATTCTCTTTCTCTCTCTCTCTCTCTCTCTCTTATTCGTAGCTTCATATTTCTTTCGACGCCTATTTGCTCTCTTTCAGCTTCTCATCAAACTTTCATTCGAACTACATATTCCTCCATTCTCTTTTTTTCTGATCTCCCCCTTTCTCTTATACCTACTTTTTTCTTCCATCTCTTCTCCTATTTCTGTTTCTCTTATCTGTTTTCTATACTCTTTCACTTTTCACTCTTTCCTTATCGTCTTTCGTTTTCCTCACTCCTCCTCCAACTCCTTCACCCTCTCTTTTTTCTCTTCCTCCTTTTCTCCTTTCTTCATTATTCTCTTCCCTCCTCCCGCTCCTATACCTTCTTCCTTCTCTCATTCCCTTTCTCCTATACCCGCGTATCCCTGCTCCTCTTCTTTGTTACATCCGCATCCTATTCTCTTATTTTGTCCCTTTCTTGTTTCTTTCCTCTCCTTACTTTTCTATTCTTTCCCATTTCTTTCTCTTATTTTCAGCTTCCGATTCCCTTCACCTCTCTTTCGTATGTCTCTCTTTTCCTCTCTCTTTTCCTTCTCTTTTTCTCCACTTTCACTTCTTTTCTCATCATCGTATCCCTTTCTTTTTCTGATGTCTCCTTTTTATCCGCTTGTCGCTTCCCTCTCCTTCCCCCACTTTTATACCCTTTCCTTTCCTCTCCCTCTTTTTTCCCTTTCGTTTCTTTCTCCTCCACCCTGTCTCTTGTCCCCTCTCCCTTTTTTCTCCCTCCCTCCTCCAGTTATTACCCTCCTATCTCCGCTGCCATCTCTCTTACTACCTCGTTCCCTTCCTCTTCACCTCCCTCTTTCATCTGCTTTATCTTTCTCCCCCTCCCTCTTCATTGTGCCATCTCTCATTTTCTCATTTCCAGTTCTCTCTCTCTCTCTCTCTCTCTCTCTCTCTCTCTCTCTCTCTCTCTCTCTCTTGTATTCAGTTTTACACCACTGTTTTTCATATAATTCAGCTCTTCCTTCCTTCCTTCCACCAGTCATTCATCCTTTACTTCACTTTCCTTCATTCTCCTCACCACAATCTCTTCACTATGATGACGTCTTTTATACTTATCATCGCTATATTCAAGCAGTTTAGTACAATCAGGAGAGACTTTTCGAAATGAGATAAATTCAGCCATAAGTAACGCCTTCTGTATATGAGGTCATTCTTAACTTACACAAAATCGACAAGAGACAGAAAAAGTACACTGAAGTCCCGGTAGAATTGAAAGGGTTAGTTTTTGCCCATTCCTTCCTTCTATATTTACTGATCACTTCCATCCTGGCTCTTCCTATGTTCTTGTGTTCTCTATCTTTGTATGTTTCAGGACTGTCGACTCTCCTTCTCATTTTATCCAATAATCTCTCCGGATTTCTCTCTTCATTTCTCTCGATTTGTGGTAGGTGGGGGCGCTCACCATCCACTCACTCGATGTAGTGCTGCTCTCCGGTGTCTGCCCTTTCCTTTGCTCCATCTCTCTTTCCTTCCATCCTCTTCTGTCTTTCCTTCCTTCATTTTTTTCTCGTCCTTCTGCCTACGGGTGACTTTATACTCCCTCTGCTGTCTTTCTTTCCTTCATTCTTTCCTCTTCCTTCTGCCTACGGGTGACTACACAGAGTGACGAGCCAAATGGTTTCCTGTACAGTGGGAAACCATTTACTACGCTGGGTGGTAACAATATAACCAAATTTTTTGCCTGTTGGTTTAGTGGGTAATTATAGTGCTCCAATCGGATTGAGCCGGTGAAGGTTTATATCGAAGGGATGGTTGGGGTTTACTGCTCACGTAATGTCACTCAGGGATGAGTGAGGCTGGTAACTCTCATCTTAAATGTCAGGACAAATTCGCCTAGCCCCGGGCTCCTCCGCTCATGAGGCGGCATAGGATTGAATGATGGATGGATGGATGGATGGATTTCCCTCGACTCTCTTATCTATTCACCCCCCACAGTTTACTCTTTCCTCCTTTTTCCACTTCTATTTCACTCACACCATCTTCTTGCCACGTCTCTCTCTCTCTCTCTCTCTCTCTCTCTCTCTCTCTCTCTCTCTCTCTCTCTCTCTCTCTCTCTCTCTCTCTCTCTCTCCACTTATTTCTTCATTCGGTGCACCACTCCTCCACCTGCTCATTCCCTCATCGCTGTGTGGGCCTGACTCAGCAAATTATGAATTTCCTTTCCTTTGAGTTCCGTATCGATTCTTTCCTTCCTTTCCATCCTACAGCGTCTGTTCTGAAAGGAGACCAATATAAAATTTGTAAATGTTTATCCTAAAGTATATACTATATAAATGTATATTCTAGAAATTGGACAACATAATACGATAAGATGTATCTGACAAGTCAAATTGTCCGTCCTTAGATGACGGGACAACACTCGGGGGGAAAAAAAGTTATCTACTGTATAGTGAAAATTATCTCGTCATGAAAGGGGTACTGCAGATTGAAGACAATATTAATCTTATATAGCCGGAAGCCACTCCAAAGTTCAAATTAACCGCAAGGTCACAATAAGAGTAATAGGCCTACATTCAATATTTCTCACGCCCAAAGTATTTTACATGTGCTGACGGTGCATGATGACCTAACGAGCTTTTAAATATGGTTTCATATGGGAGATTAAAGGGGTTGCAGGAACAAGGAAACTGCTCCTAAGTTTTTCATTACAATGATTCTCTTCGAAACGGCATATAATCATAATTAGGGGGAGGCGGTGGCTCAATCGGTAGAGAGTTGGCCTGCAGTCCTAACGGACCCGGGTTCAAATCCCGCTGGGGCAGGGAACAGTTTAAGGATTTGAATTTCATATCAGACTTTACTGATCTACCAGAAGACCCGCCGACATGTCGTAAAAATACCTCCGCTAATACCAATACACCAGTCCTGTATGAGACAGCCCTAGCATGTATTCAATATGGGCGGTGGGTGTTAGCGCCGAAGTGGTGACATGTAGAGGTGTGCGGTACGTAGGAGGACTACTGGGCCTTGAAGGCAGGCTGTGAATCCTATGCCCAGAGTCGGTCACATAAAAAAAAAAAAAAATCATCGAAAAGCAAGAGGAAATTTTTAAATATCGTGCTACATGAGTTAACATTTATTAAATACACACACACACACACACAATGTTATATATATATATATATATATATATATATATATATATATATATATATATATATATATATATATCTATACAGTATATATATACAGTATACATATACATATATATATACATACATATATATATATATATATATATATATATATATAGATAGATAGATAGATAGATAGATAGATAGATAGATAGATAGATGGATAGATATAGATATAGATATAGATATAGATATATTCATTCATTTTTATCCCTAACGGCAGATATCTCCGCCACAAGTCGGGTCGTAACTTTTATCTCACTTTCATAGCCTACTCATTCTTGTCCTTTCCAATTTTCTCACTCCACAGCTTCACTCTGTAACTCCATTCTTACTCCCCTCCTCTCTCTTTCCCTCTCTCTCTCTCTCCTTGCTAATTTACCAGCATCCTGCCCCATTCCACCCCTCCAACCCTTCATCCTGTGGCATTTCCCCTTCCACTCTCATTCTATATTCCTTTTCTCTCTCTCTCTCTCTCTCTCTCTCTCTCTCTCTCTCTCTCTCTCTCTCTCTCTCTCTCTCTCTCTCTCGTGGTTTTGGGGGGGCTGAGCAAATACTGGCCACAGACTCATGAAAGCCGTGTGGGCAATAGAGGGAGGGAGCGTATATGAGTGAACCGGGATGAACCGAGGGGCTGACTGAACCGGGAACACACTGGGAGTAACCTGGATGAACCGGGAACCGACCTGGGTGAACCTGGATGAACCGGGGACTGACTGGGGATGAACCGGGAAAGGCAAGGGTATAGGGAAAAAAAAGAAAAAAAAAAAGGCCTTTGTTATAGATAAAGACCGTACATATTTCAAGTGCTATTTATGATTTTATTTTTTCATTCTATATTGTCCACTCAGGGATGATTTCGTTTATTATGACATTTCTGTACCCATTTTCCATTTTAATAGCCTTACATAATCTCTCTCTCTCTCTCTCTCTCTCTCTCTCTCTCTCTCTCTCTCTCTCTCGCTCTCTCTTTCTCTCTCTATCTGCGTCTGTGTGTGTGTGTGTGTGTGTGTGTGTGTGTGTGTGTGTGTGTGTGTGTGTGTGTGTGTGTGTGTGTGTGTGTGTGTGTGTGTGTGTGTGTGTGTGTGTGTTTTCTTTCATTAATGTAGTTCTTTTTACCTTCCTTCGTTCTCTCCATCGATATATCATACTATACTTGCATCCTTCCTCATTTCTTTCCCTGCATTCTTTTACCCTCCTCTCCCTAGTCCCGGCCACCTTCCCTTCCCTCACTCCTTCCTTCCTTCCTTTCTTCACTCTACCTTTCATTAATCCAGGCAATCACTTCAACATGAATAAAAACAAAAGAGATATTCATATTTCGCGTTCTTCAATTCTTTTATTCCATTCATTTTCCCATTATTTCCGTTCTTGCATACACGTCCGCAGCCAGGTATGTATAAATGTATAAACTGGATTGCTTTATTCATACCCCCTCTGGCTGACCCTGAGAGAGAGAGAGAGGGGGGGGGGATATGGCGACTACTATACATGGAAATTCACGCACACATGCACGCACACACCCCGATACACCTGGCCCTCCTGCCCGCTGCCACACGCAATTACAAGCAACCGCACGCAATCAGACGCGACCACATGCAACCACACTCAATTAAATCCAAACCGCACGCAATCAGACGCCATCCCTTGCTGCCAACAGGAAACCCAGGGATACTGCACGTCACTTCTCATATGTTCACGCACACTCAATACTTCAACACGCAGTCACACGCAAATGTAAGCAGTTTCTCATGACGCAATCACAGCTATAATACTAACTCACGCAACCCACACAAATACAGTCGCACGCAATCTCACGCAACTATACACTACTTTTCATAACGCAAACCACATTTGCCCACACGCAACGTAATACACACCACTTCTCATAATGCAAATACACAGTGTCTTAAAAATGCACGCGCTCCCAATCACACGCAACAGCACTACCTCTCACACCACAAGCACTTTTGAAATATTTACTCACATGGAACGTCACAAAAATACACGCAGTCCCTCGCAACCGCACGCCACGTCCCCTAACAAAAACAAGATTCACCCTCACGCAACCGCACACCCCTTCTCGTAACGCAAACAACATTCATTCATAGGCAATACATTCACACGCAATTGCACACCGCTTATAAAAACGCAAATTGTATTCACTAGTAAGTAACAACACACAAATACACCTAACCGCACACATCACACCACATTTCATTACACAAATGTATTCATGCACGCAACGCCACACACACACAATACACTCACACACAGCCACATGCAACCATACACTACTTCTCATTTACCCCTTCAGTACGATGACGTGGTTTTCCTATTCTTGTTTTCTCCAAATGATCTTAGGCGGTTAATGGAGGTCCTTTCGTAGTGAAGGGAACAGAACGTCTCCATGAACTTCATTACAACCAGAGATCCCCCGAGGTAAAAAAGAAACAGTTTGGTGGTATGAAAGACATCGAAATAGGTGTCTTTGTATTGAAGAGATTAACGCAACCACAGCTACATTACGCCGAATCTGTCTGAATTCGCTGATATTTTTATACAGACCACAGTAGCAGCCTCGGAGGGAGAGTGGTAGCAATAATTAACCCTACCCCATGCTGGCAAAGTACCAATTGAGAAGGGGCGTCTGTAGGAAGAATGATGTATGTGAAAGTCGAATTGTTGTAATGGCTAAGTTTGTGTGTGTCTTAGGGTCTGTATGTATCATCGGCAGAACAGACAGGGTGCGAACTCGGCAAGCATATGATAAAGCAAACTACCACCACCCAGTTTAAATGTTCGCCACGATTTGTGTGAACCCTGGACTCCGGGCACAAGCATCGCGAGACAAATAGGTTACCCTCACGCAAAGCCATGCAAACTGATTTACACAACTGCACCCAACCACTTAGCACGCGTCTTGAGTAGGACTGACATCATACTTTATTTTATTCCCCTCGAAGTGAAGGAGTTATATACATAATCATGGGTAGCTGAGGTCTTTTGCACGAAATTATACTGCACAACCGCACGCCAACAATTAACCAATCACGCGCAAACAAATTAACCACACAGAGGCCCACCCAAACACACTCAGCCACACGCAAGCACACCCATCCTCACACTAACACACCCAACCTCACACTAACATACACAACCAAATGCAAGCACACTCGACCACACAAACAAACCCAACCACACACAAACAGACTCAACCACACGACAACACACGCAAACACTCCCAACCGCACAATACCTAACCAAAGGCAACACACACAACCACACGCAGACATCCACCAAAAGCAATAACACCTAACCACATGCAAACACACCCGGCCACGTGCAAATACAGTTCACCACAAGCAACTACAATATTTACAAAGCAATCAAACGAAAGGAGTGACGCAAACCACAGCAAATTTATAACCGATCTCAGTACACTATAATCAGACAGGTTTTCCTTCATTATTTAATCTCCTACTCTCACCGGACGATTAAAATGAGCTGTAGTGACAAACCTAGGTCTGAACTGGATATCCTTCTAAGCACACTGTCTTTTAAAACTAACTTCAAACACAATGCAACACAAACTTGTCTGAGATAAACAAAATAAACATCTGCATAAACAATTATAAACACTAATGAGGCAAGAACGATTTATGTACACATGCACACATACACATACACCACAACACACACACACACACACACACACACACACACACACACACACACACACACACACACGCACGCACACACACACACACACACACACACACACACACACACACACACACACACACACACACACACACACATACATACAATTATACACGCACACACACACAAACACACACAAGCACACACACGACAGATCACACCCACGCACACCCACACCCACACACACATACGTACACCACAACACACACATCACAGAACACACACACACACACACACACACACACACACACACACACACACACACACACACACACAAAACAAACACAAGAAAAACGTACAGGTTAAAATTTTTAGAACATGTCAACAAAAACAATAAGAAAAAGGCCACATTAAGACAATCTTGTAACAATAACAGAGACAGGTACTAAGGTGAGGTGGAGTAATTAGCATGTCTTACCTGAGCGGCCCTGCTACCTGGCCCGTTACCTGAAGCTCACGTCTCTCACTTACCTGTAGAGAGAGAAATAAATTAGTACAGGGAAAAAATGCGAAGACAGACTTTTAAAGGGATGAGGTGCGGTGGGCATAAACCTATTTCAGAATCTATGGAGGTGAGGGGTTAAATAATCTGGCGGTATCAAGAAGACAAATAAATAAATAAACCACTAAATAATCAAAGTAATTAGCCCATAAATAAATAAAAATAGTACAAAACTCCAAATAACAAAGCCTTTCATAAACTGGATGTAAGCTTTTAACAGTAACATAAATCTAATAAAAAAATGTATATAGTGGTACGGAAAGGATTAATGGAAAAACCATGAAACTAATCCACTATGAGGGGTTAAATCGTCTGGAAGTATGCATAATAAAATGAAAAAAAAAAAAAAAAGGACATTAATGAAGTAGACAGTTTATTACCCTTCACAACGACAGTCTCTAGCAATAACGAAGAGAAAAAGACGTCATAGTGGGGTTAAGTGAGTTAAAAAAAAAAAAAAAAAAGATAAATGAACGGATATTAAGTCAAGGTTTTTATGGAGGTGATATTAACAAGACGCTACGATGAAAGGCTAATTATGAAGTAATGTTAGTCAGGTAGGATAAGATACGATGAATGAGTGAGGTGAAGCAAGATTAAGATGAAATGAGAGTAATGAAACCATATCAGCTCAATAAATCGATAAATCAAATTGATCCAACTCTCAATATACAAATGTGAACAACTTAAGTACTGGTTAGATGATGTGAAGCAAATGTGATATAGGGCTGAGGGTAAAAAGATATGGCTTGGACGTTGTTGGAAGGACACAAGTCAAGAGTGAGAGCAGTGGAAATGAGTTATTTAAGAGAAGCCTGTGGAGTCACATGGAGAGACAGGCTGACGAATGAGGATATAAAGGAGCGTTGTGGTGTGGATGTGGATGTGATAGGAAGCATTATGAGGAACACACTGAGGTGGTTTGGCCATGTGGAGAGGATGGAGGGTGAAAGACTGACGAAGAGTGTATGTGAGTGAGGTGGAGGGGGGAAGAGGGAGGGGGAGGCCGAGGATGAGATGGAGGGATGGGGTGGAGAGGTATATGAGAGAGGGAGGTGTGAGTTGGGAGCAGGGCAGTGAAATGGCAGGGGACAGGGCGACGTGGAGGCGATTTGTTTGTTGCAACCCCAAACGGGATTGAGGCGTCTGGCAATAGATAGATAGATAGAGTTGATTGTTCAGCTTCTGTGCTCTCATTTTTCGTTTCTGCATCCTACTTGATCCTATCGCAAACGTGAGAATTAAAGCTGGGATGATGATGATGATTGATGATGATGATGATGATGATGATGTCGGAGATCAACTTGCTAGATAAATCAGGCTGCTAAGAATGAGTAATAGAATGACTAGGATGTGTCAGTATGAGGCGATATAAGTCAGTCACGATGATGTAGAGTTAGGAAGTGAGGGGGAAGCGGGCTCAATTCAGTGAAGTTAATGAAGTAAGATAAGTGAGGTTATTGGTGGTGGATAATTAACTGGTGACGGTATAATGGTGCGGTGAGGAAACCATGACGAAAAACTTGAGGTGAGAAAGGTGCAACGTGAGATATGATTTGATGATATGAAGCAGTGGAATTATTGCAGAGATGAGTGAACTAACAAAAAAAAAAAAAAAAAAAAAAAAAAAAAAAAGATGGTAAAAGGTAAAAAGTAAGCATAACAAGTACCAATGATTTAAAAAGTACTTTGACTGTGAAAGCATTGCCATTGAAAAGGTTGAAATAAAACAAAGCAACTCCAGTAAAAAAAATATAACACCATCCACACACACACACACACACACACAAACACACACACACACACACACACACACCTCTAGAGTAAAAACAGAGTTCTTCATATCCAGACTTATGGTACCAGTAAACGATGTAGAGATGCTGAGACACCTGCCCCCGTAACTTATGTTCCGCCTCATCATTTCTTTAGTACTTTTAATAACTTAACGTAATTGGTCCACACTTCAGCCTGAATGCTGAACCGCGCGGACCATAGAAGGTGATTAAGAGTAAATCGCTTGTTTGATGTTATTTTTTACATCAGCATATTCAGTGACATTTTTCTTTCATCATGATACAAATTTCATCCAGAGGGTGATGAAAATGTTTATTATAACAATACGCATTTGAAATAATGAAGAACTGTTGCAATATCTTCCTCAGAATTACATCAGCCAGTCATCTGCAATGTGCGTGGATCATCTCCGCCACCAGACCTAAAACAGACTATTCACGAGTGCTATTAGGAACTGGTGCATATTACAGTAACTTGCTGCTACTGTATTCTATGCAGGAAGTCCTATGACAAATTCTAGTATGTTTAGCTACACTATAAAGATGGAATTACAATATAAAAATTAAGGACAGGAGAAAATGGTAGAACAGAGAGGACAAGGAAGTACTGGGGAACAGATGAAAACCAAAGGGAATGTAACAAATACAAACATGGAGGAGACACGAAGAAAAATGAACTGAGAGGCGAGAAAGAAAGAAAGGAGGATGCAGAATTTAAGGATGAGATGATGAGGAAGGGAGCGGATGGGAAGGAAGGAAGGAAGGAAGGAAGGTAGGAAGAAGAGGTCCAAAATACGAATGTCAGTCAGGGTACAGGAAATGACCCTCCTGAGAGTTTGTGAGGCCAGGAAGGGCATGCACGGCTGGGGGAGTGAGAAAGAAGAAGGGGGAAGGGAGGAGAAGAAGGGGGAAGACGGAGGGAAAAGAGGAGAGGGAAGGAGGGAGAAGAAACAGGGAATGGGGACAGAGGAAGGGAAATAGAGATTTTAGGGAGGGGAGAGGAGAAAAGAGAAGGAGGGAAGGAGAAAAGAGGGGATAGGAGGAAGAAGGGATAAGGAAGTAGGGCGATATGAGAGGGAAGGAAGCAGAAAGAAAAGTTAGGAGGGAAGAGAAAGGGAAAGGCAGAGAAAGAGGAAGATAAGAGGAGAGGAAGGGCATCGAGATAAGACAACGTTCGGAAAACAAAAGGGCAGGTAAAGTATGGGCAGCAACACGGGAAAGACACTGCGACAGAAACAAAAGCGAGGCATGTCAACCTAAGGGAAGAACGAAATTAAGAGATGCAGTAGAAATCAAAGAACAATGAGGAAAGAAAGAGAAGGGATGATAACATAAAACAAATTAACAGGAATACGTGCATAGACACTACTGAGACTGGGATGCACAGAAAGGAGGAAAAGGGAAGGTAAGATAATTACAAGATGGGAAAACGTGGAAGAAGAGAAAAGGAAATGGGAAAAAGAAACATTAATACGGGAAGAAAGGCAACAGTCAATTCCATATCACCCCTTACACGGAACCCGCAGTCTTGATCATGTAAGTCGTAGGAGACCGACCATGTGGCATTTTACAAGACAGAAATACATCTAGTCGCTTCTTATATTGGGACCGTTAAGTGTAAGGCACGGCCATCTCCGATCGAGTGTATATCTGTTTGGATAGAGAAAAAAAGAATGAACATAAAACCAATAATAAAATATGAGTGACGGATATTTATCAATAGCAAACGATGGAGGCAATATGAGGGAAATAAAGGGATGAAGAAGGAAACTGGAAATACAAAAATAGAGAGAAACTGACCCACCTGAGATTAACAAGAATACAAGAGTTCCATTCTACTCTGCCCAACACTGACACTCCAGGTACAATCAGCGACAAAAGTTTGGCTAATATTTCACCTCTTCAGCTTCTCAAGTTCCTCTATTGGCAAATATTTCAAAGCTGAGAGAGGCATGGTATGTGTTCCGAACGTAGATGTTGCCGTTTATGGTGATGAGTCAGGCAAAAAAGTGACGGAGATCCCCTAAATACGATGTACACAAAGTACAACTAGTAGACTAACTTTTGTGCAGACTAATGGGCAATACTTTCTCCCTACACAAGGACATCCCTAAGGACTGTTTTGGTGACTGCGTCTTCTCTACCCGGAAACGGAAGTCTGGAGCTCAGTTAGGGCTTATTCAGCAGTTAATCTACTGCATTCACCACCACTTATAAATCTGTAAGGCCTTAAAATATGTTGGTAACCAAGCAATTATCACTGGAACTTAGTATCATGGCTTCGTTATCGGATAGTTTTATTAAATGTCGATGATCAGTGACACATATTTGCATCAACGATCATGTGAATTTTTAGCTGCTCAGAATTACCAAACACACCGAAACATGTGTCAAAATATAGTTCATGTGTCAGATTAAGGGCTATACAAGACGACAAAGCTTGGCGATTCTTCTGTTATTCCCCCAACTACCACACGATTTCATTACCTTATAAATGACTTCCTGAGCAGAGATGTTAAGACACGATCACAAAAAAACAACAACTTTTCCTTATGTCAGATTATTTCTCTCAGATACCAAAGATCTTCGAGAAGGACGCGATTTAGAGGTAGGCTACAAAACGTACTTTTAAACTGACTAACCAAAAATTAGAAGTAAGTCTTGGTAAAAATCCAGGGGTGAGATTCATGTGCAACTTTATAATCAATTCACTGTCATGACTTAGGACTATTTTTGCGGGAAGTATACACAAGAGACACAGGAAGATTCTCTGCTTTATTTTTCCTTGTTCCTCCGGCAAAAACAAAATAATTTATAATTTCCTTCTCGCTAAGGTCTCCGCATTATGGTGGAAACTATACCGTTTTTCTTCCTTCTTCATTTTTGGTTTCATTCTTCATTTCTTCAATTCACTTCAGATCTGGCACAACTGCTCCAGACATATTCATTTCCTTTTCTCTTGGGGGGGGGGGAGATAAGGCAATATTTGTCCGTAGAGTTTATCACCTTCTGAGAGGATGTTTATTGTTTGGGATGTTTTTGTCAAGACCATCCGACCTTCCCTTAGGACTGTGATGGTCTTTGATAACTAAGATTTGTTTTTACATAATTAATAAGCAACATAAACGTACTTGGCGATCTCTCTGACTAAAAAAATCATGCTTACGACTAAGAACTGATCCTTTTTTTTTTTTTTTAATTCAACCACTACTCTACTCTCATGAATGTGTGTGTGTGTGTGTGTGTGTGTGTGTGTGTGTGTGTGTGTGTGTGTGTGTGTGTGTGTGTGTGTGTGTAGTTTCATTCCTTTGCATATTAGCCTTCGCCAGTGATTTATCCCTCCATATTTTGCCTTCTTGTCTGATTTATTCCTCAATATTTTAAGTTTCCATTAATTCTTTTGTATTCTTTTCTGCCGACATATTCTTACGTGCTCATAATCTGCCTTTTCTTTTCTTCATTCCTTGGAGTCTTTTATATATTTCAACAGCTTATACCAGTGTTCACACATTTTATTCCTTCCTAATTTATGATTCATTTGTGTGTGTGTGTGTGTGTGTGTGTGTGTGTGTGTGTGTGTGTGTGTGTGTGTGTGTGTTCTTGCTACCCTCAATCTATTTTACTGATCTTAAGAATGAACTCTCGTAGAAAACAAGCTAGAAACAGCCTCTATGTACACTTTTCAGATGCAGGAGCGGCCATAGGAGTGACCCTGTCCGTCTGTCTCTGTCTAACAGTTTTCGGTAAGGAGGTGCTTCACTTCCGTAGATTTTAGCACATTTAGCGACGCCCATATTAGGCCCTGGAGCTCCCGCATTTGTCTAGTTTTGTTGTTGTTTTTGTTTACCTCTTTCCTGCTATCACAAGGCGATTTTATCCAGCTTGGAAAATACCTCTCGTAAAAAGGAGATCAAAAAATATATAAATCATTTCCTATTTTTCGTTATTTGTAGGTGTTATCGCTGCAATACGCGTTCCTGTAGCCATATTTCTAAAACCCAAGCCCAGCACCAACACAAAACACTCTTTTATATTTCAGAAGCAGCTGGACGGGGGGAAGAATGAATGTGCCTTTCCAATATTTCGCAGTGGCCCATAAATTCTGTCCCTCTTTCTCTCATCCTGTCTCACCTTGGCGGTCTCTCTCTCTCTCTCTCTCTCTCTCTCTCTCTCTCTCTCTCTCTCTCTCTCTCTCCTTCCGTGTCCCTGCCTGAGTCACCTGCATATCCCGCCTCCCACCAACAGTATATGCCTGATATCACATATCGTGGGCGGGCAGGACATGACCACCACATCACTACAGCAGATTAACGCACACAAAACAGTCACACACGTGCACGCACGCACGCACGCACGCACACACACACACACACACACACACACACACACACACACACACACACACACACACACACACACACATTAAACCTCACATCCCCGATACCTGATACATTGAGGGGTAAATCTTTTCTTAGCGTCCTTTATTTTCCTTACTTTCTCTTATCTTCCTAAACCCAGACATTCCAGTATGCAAGCATGCTCTTACCTTCCTTTACTAATTTTCCTCCTTCTCATTTTCTTATTATCTTTTTCCCTTATCACAGGCACCTTGATAACAGAGGGTCAGAGCTCCAGTTAACGCTACACAAGTCGAATCAAAGAGGAAATTTTATCAGACTCTCATATAAAAAGCTTCCAGGGACGTAGGGTGGTATCTTACGGCTTATCTTAAATGCTGTGGACTACTATAGCTTACCCTAAATGCTGTGGACTACTATAGCTTACCCTAAATGCTGTGGACTACTATAGCTTACCCTAAATGCTGTGGACTACTATAGCTTACCCTAAATGCTGTGGACTACTATAGCTTACCCTAAATGCTGTGGACTACTATAGCTTACCCTAAATGCTGTGGACTACTATAGCTTACCCTAAATGCTGTGGACTACTATAGTTTACCCTAAATGCTGTGGACTACTATAGCTTACCCTAAATGCTGTGGACTACTATAGCTTACCCTAAATGCTGTGGACTACGATAGCTTACCCTAAATGCTGTGGTCTACGATAGCTTAACCTAAATGCTGTGGCCTAAGATAGCTTAACCTAAATGCTGTCGATTACGATAGCTTACCGTAAATGCTGTGGCCTACGATAGCTTACCCTCTGGCCCTACAAGTTCCCACGACTGGATGTTACTGTCGCCTCCCTTATCAGTTCCATGCCTTATGTCTTCACTTAAGGTAACGTCATTATAAAGGTACCTTATCCACTCCCTTACTCCACCTTAGCCCTTTCACTGCCACAAATCCTTCATGTCGTTGATCTAAAGAGTTAAATCGATACTGGTTCTTATCATTCACTGCCCAATGCCCTTTCTGTCTAAAATCACCTGGCATCAGCAAAAAAAACACCTTCAGTAATTACCTCATCGTTGTGAAGAGGTTAAACTTGCCTTAAATTCAGTCTCCCTAAATCCTCCGTCGTCTTACCCTCACATTCTCTTACTTTACACATTCTTTATATTAATTTTCTTTCACCGCCTCATTATCGGGTTCGTTAATCTCTCTCTCTCTCTCTCTCTCTCTCTCAGTATAAAGGCAAGAGGGCGGTGTTCGTACTAAACTCCCCCATATACAGAACAGGGGAGGGGTAAAGGAAGGGGAGGCAGGGAGGGGGTGAGGCAAGGAGACGGGAGATGGAGGGAAACACGAGGAAGGAAGAGAAGGGAAGAAGGAAGGAGAGAATGCAAGAAGGAAGGAAATATGAATGGGAGGAAGGAAAGACAAATGGAAGGAAGGAAGGAGTTATGGATGGGAGGAAAGAAGGCATGGAAGGAGGGATAAATTGAATGAAGGAAAGAAAGCATGGAAGGAGGGATAAATTGAATGAAGGAAAGAAGGGAGGAAAGGAGGGAGGGAGAGAGGATAGAAAATGGGAACGATGGATGTAAACAGCATTACAGAATGAGAAATAGACTGGGAGAGAAGGAGAAGGGAAGACAAGAAAGGAAGGACGGAAAGAAGGAAAGACAGAAGAAAGTATGGGCCAAAGAAAGGGCAGGAAGGCAAAAAAAGAAGAAAGCTAGAGAGAAAAGAAGGAAGGAAAGAGAGAAGGAAACCAGTATGTAGGTATTAGGTAGGTACTGGACAATATGAGACTTCGCTAAATTGGTGCAACACATCGGGTTTCGCTACAATGAAGCACCTCGTGTGTGAAAATCCTTAGAGGGAGACTGACTGACGGGGCCGCACCTAGAGATGAAGGAAGGAAGGTTGGAAGGAAGATAGGAGGGAGGGAAAGGACACTGTAAGATGGGGAAGTAGAGAGTGGGAGAATGGTGGAGGGAGAGACAATGAAGGAAGGAAGGAAGGATGGAAGGATGAAAGAGAGGGAAATGAGATGGCTAAGCCACTGACAGGTAAGGATGGAGAAACTGGAAGAAGAAGGGAAAGAGAGGGCAAGGAAGTGAAGCGACAGAGTAAAAAAAAAATAGAGGGAGAAGGGAAGGACGAGGGGGACTGCAGGGGAGAAAAAGAGAGGGAGAAAGAGAAAATGGGAGAGGGTGACGATAAACATAACTGGGCGAGGCAGAAAAGAAAGTTACGATAGAAAAGAAGCGAAAGGGTTGAGGGGAAGGAAGGAATGAAGGAAGAGGGAGAGTGAAGGGTAAAAAAGATGACACAGCGAAGAAGAATACAATGTGAGGAAGGAGGAAGAAGGGAGAAGGGTAGGAAAGAATCTGGGAGGAACTGGGTAAATTAAGAAAGGAATATGAGAAAAAAAGGCAATGGGAGGGAGAGGAGGGAGGAGGAATAAAAGCAAGGGAAGACTAGAAGGAGGAGAGATGGAGGGAGGAGGGAGTCAGTCTAAGAAACGGGTAAGAGAGAGGCAGAAGGAGAGAGATGGCAGACAAAGAAGGGATGGAGTAAGAGAAAGAGAAGTAGTAGAGAGGAAACATGGAGGGAGGAGAGATGGTAGGACGAAGAAGGAGGGAAGGAAAGAAGGAAGGAAGGAAGGAAGGAAGGAAGGAAGAAGTATATAGTTAAAGGATGGGATAGGAGAAAGATCACTGGAGGGAGAGAGAGAAATGAAGAAGTAACAAAGTAGAGATCGACTATGAGAGAGAGAGAGAGGGGGGGGGGGTCATGGACACTGAAGAAACCGTAGAAGGAGGAGGAGGAGGAAGGAAATGGGTAAATAAAGAAAGGAGTAAGAAAGGGAGAGAAGGAAGGAAGCGGTAGACACGGCGTGAGAGAACGATAAAAGGAAAAGAGGCCGTGTTAAGGAGAGAGAAGAAGGAGGGATGAGTATACAGAAGTAAAGAAGGTGGAAGAAAAGTCGTTTCAGGGAGAGAAGGAGGGAGAGAGTAAAGTAAGGTACGGTAAGAATGGAGAGAGAGAGAGAGAGAGAGAGAGAGAGAGAGAGAGAGAGAGAGAGAGAGAGAGAGAGAGAGAGAACCTGGAGGAGGGACAGGGAAAGGGTAGGAAATAATAGGGAAGGGTAGAAGAAAGAGAAGCTGAGAGAGAAAGAGGAAGAGGGTAGACTAAATCAATGACAAGATAAGAGGAAGAGAGGAAAGAAGGAAGGACGAGAAAGCATCAACGGAAGGGTAAAAGACAGAAAGACCATAGAAGGGCCAAGAGGGAGGGGTGGACAAGGAAGGGAAAAAATAAGAAGCAAGGCCATGGAAGGGAGAGGATGGAAGAGGAGGAGACAGTAGTAGGAAAAAGAAAAGCTACAAGGGACATGGGTTGGCAGAGTAGAAATGAAATATAAAGGAAAGGAGCCTAGGTAGGGTGAGAGGGAGGGAGGAATTACAATAAGGAAATGGTAAAGCGAAGAGAGAAGGAAAGGAGGATGGTGACAATCTAAAGAATGGGTCAGGAAGAGGGGGTAGATGACGAGAACCTTGAAAATAGATAAAAGAATGGAGTAGGTAGACAGAAGCAGGGAAGGAGTAGGAGGACCAGCAGGGAGTAGGTAAAGAAATAAAGGAAAAGGTAGAAGTATGGAAGGGCGTGGGAGAGAGAGAAGGGAGAAGCTGAGGAATGTGCGCAAGGGAGAAATGTGGTGGGAGGGAGAGAAGGAGGGATTTGAGGTAACGTGGGAGGGAAATAAGGGAAGGACAAGGAGGTCAGTGCAAGAGTGGGAAGGAAGGGGAGGGAAGGGAATGGGAAGGTAGTGGGAAGGAAAGAGAGGGAAGGGAATAGGAAGGTAATGGAATGGTGACGGTAAGGGATAGGATGGTAGGGGACAGGAAGGATGGAATGGCAAGAAAACAAGAAAAGAGGGTGGAAAAGGATGGGATGGGATGGTACGGGAAATGGTAGGAGATGGGAGGGACAGAGTGGCTGGAGACGGGAGGGGAGGGGAGGGGATCGTAGGGAAGTGGGAAGGGATAGCAGAAGATAGAATGGGATGACACGGAAGGAGATAGGACGGTAGGAGATGAGATGGAGGAAGACAGTGATGGGGGTTGATGAGTTAGGAAGGAAGAAGAATTTGGAAGAGTGACTACAAAAAATAAATGAAAAACAAATAAATAAATAAATATCAGACAAGTGTTACGATTATCAAAACACTGAGTACAATGACAACAACGATAAGATTAAGAAGCAAGATACAGGATGCTAAACAAGATAAGAGTTTATTAAGGTGACGAAAAAGTGACGCGACACCTGCCACACACCTGACGTAATTAGTGGGGGGCAGGTGTGAGAGGCAGGTGACAGTGTGAGTGACGAGGGAGGAGGGGGTTATGTGGGGGGAGGGGGAGGAAAAGTGAAGGTAAAACTGAAAGAAAATACTTGAAAGGGGTAACATTTTAAAGAGAGAGAGAGAGAGAGAGAGAGAGAGAGAGAGAGAGAGAGAGAGAGAGAATACGGGTATGGGAAAGGATGAAGGAGACTGGAAAAGGAGTGAAGGAAGGGTATATGTAAATGACTAGAATAACAGGAGGTATCACGAGGGAAGGAACGAAGGAAGGAACAGGGAACAAGAGCTAAGGTCTACAATAAAGAGAAGAAAAAATAAGTGAGAAAGTGAGGTGAAGAAAAGGAAAATAAATAAGAGAATCGTAAAAAAAAGTTAGAATGTACAAGCAGGAAAAAAACTCAGTAAGAGAAAAGCGACGGGGAAGAAAAGGAATGGAATATAAGGACGCGAAAGGAACAACAGGTAAGATATTGAAATGACGGAAAGAAAACAAAACAAAACAAAGGATAAAGGGAAAAAGACGAGGAAATCAAAGAAAGATGAGACAAAAATGAGGCAAGTGAAGGTGACAGCGTGTGTTCCAGCCCCTTAACTCGTTCCCTCTGTTTGCCTCTTCTATTCTTTATTCTTGCCACCACAGACGATTTTACTCAGTCCAGGAAACAGCTTTGGAACTGGAGATGTTATAAATAGCCTCCATTAATTCCTCTACTACAAGACGTCTCGCTAGAGTTGAATAAAATCGTCTGGAGTCGTGCAAGGGTCCAAACAAGCCCAAGGTAATGAGGTTAAGATGGAAGAGAGAGGAGAAAAATGGGATGGGAAGAAAAGAGAGGGCAGGGAAGAGAGGGTGGGGAAGGAAGAGCATAGAGGGAAGGGGAGAGAAGAGAGGGAAGGAAGAGCACAGAGGGAAGGGTGAGAAGAGAGGGAAGGGAAGAGCACAGAAGAAAAGGGAGGGACATAGAGGAAAGGGAAGAGCATAGTGGGAAGGGAAGAGAAGATACAGAAGGGAAGAGAAGAGAAGAGAGGGAAGGGAAGAGAAGGGAAGGAAGGGAAGAGCAGCGAGGCATGGGAGGAGCAAAGAGGGATGGGAAAAGAGGAGAGAGCAGGGAAAAGGTGGAAAGGAAAGGAAGAGAAGGAAAGGAAGGGAAGAGATGAGAGGGATGGGAAGGAAAGTGAAGGGATGGAAGGGAAGAGATGAGAAGGCAAGGGAATAGCATACAGGGATAGGAAGAGAAGAAAGGGAAGGGAAAGGAAGGGAAGAGCACAGGCAAGGGAAGAGCAAAGAGGGATGGGAGGGAAAGAGAACAGGGTATGAGAAGAGAAAAGACAGCAGGGAAGAGAAAAGAGATAAGAGGATAAGAAAGAAGCTAAGAAAAGAGAAACTGGGAGAATAAGAAAAGAAATAAAAGAGGAGACGGAGAAGAAAAGAAGGTGAAGAATAAACTGACCCCTTCATTACGGAAGTTCACATCTATTGCAAGCTGAATAAACCTCGCTGGCGGTAGTAAGAATGATATACAAAACTTAATGGTACTAGAGACTATAGGAGACTGTTTTCAAACCCTTCATTATGAGAGGTCTCCCCAAAGTGAATGAAATCGTTTTGATCTATTAAGAATAAAATACAAAGCCAATATCGTTCTGAAGGAGTGAATTCCATTATTCCAGTGACTTACCATTTAGATGCTGGAACATCTCTTGAAGCAGCTTTTTCTATCCTCTTACTTACGATTTTTGCACCCCAGGCACTTCACGCCCGTAGACTTGTTAGCGACTTTAGCGAGGCCACAACACACACCATATCACTGTGTCACACCTCACCGCACAAAATCATCTTCCCGCTACACAACACATCACACAGAATCACCCTCTCACAACACACCACACTACCGGGCATAACCGAAGAGCCTTGACGCTCCCGCATCTAGTACTTTGTGTATCCGTTTTAAGTTTTGCTAATACTGGACGATTTTACTCCACTCAGTAAAAGTCTCTGGTAAGGAAGGGGTTAGTGAGACCTATATCTAACTCAACCAGGCCATGGAATCTCTCGTATGCTGAAAAAAGCTCGAGAAAATGAAGAGAATACGAGCAGTCATCGGGGTGAAGGAGTTAACAATGCCAGTAGTGCGGGTATGCTCAAACACCGGAATAATGAGATTAACATGATCATCGCAACCCTAATTCGGACCGACGAGATGGAATGAGGCGAGATTAACACAGGGAAATGTAAAAAAATTAATACAGATACATAGTGGGAAAAATAAGGGACAGGAATAGAGCAGGGATATGTGAGGGATTATAAAGATAAGGGAGGAGGAGAAGGAGGGGGGAGATAGGTAGGGAGGAAGGCGCTGCTACATATGTCATAATCCCCACCCGGTGTCTTTCATCTTTCCTCCATCCCTTCCCCCCTCCCCCTCATCTCCCTCCCTCGCGATCCCCTCCCCCCTCCAATCTTTATATCACAAAAGAACCGCCACCACTGCATCATCAAGAAAAGGAACGGGGAGGGAAGGGAGGGAATAGGGAGGTAGGGGGCAAGGAGAAGGAGGGGGAGGTAGGTAGAAAAGGGAGCGAGATAAGAGAGTACGAAAAAAAAAAAAATGTGGGGGGAATGGAGAAGGAAGACGAGGAAGATATGAGAGGCAGCGAAAGAGGGAAGAAGGATTAAGTAATGAAAGTGGGATACAAAAGGGTGAGGAAACAAGGAAGTGACAGAGGACGAGTGGAAATGGGGAAATTACATGTAAGAAAGGAAACACATACTGTAGAAACTGAACAAAAGTTTTAATGTCAACAAATCAGAGTATACACAGTACTCTTAAAAGATACAGATTTAAACAATACAGATTCAGCCTTTGAGCACGAACCTTGTTAAAAGGATGAGCCGTGGGATATATAAGAAATAAGGGCACCACTGAGAAGAAAGGGATTTAAGATAGGGAAAGATGACTGAGACAATTACGACAGGACAGCGAAAGGTAAAGGGAAGGCAGAAAGAAAATAAACGCAAGAGCATGAAGAAAAAGAGAAAATCTGGCTGGGAGGGAACATATAAAGGTTTATGTACCACCATGAAGACAGATCGAGGGAAACAGTAACGAAAAAACTGAGCAACAAGTACGAGGAAAAACCTAACTGGAAAGAGACAGTCGGGAAATAAAAGAGACAAACTACGCATTGCCGACGAAAGAAAAATCAGGTTCAAAAGGGAGACACAAGGGCAAAAACAATAATGAAAAAAGGCAACGCGTATAGCAGAAAGAAAAATAACGCTGATGGAAAGTTAGTAATGCCAAGGTCAGCGAGGTACACAATGCAAAAACCAAAGGCAGCATGTGCCATCAAAGCGAGTCTCTCGTAACAAACAACCTGAGCCCTTTATCACTCACCTACATACTCAACGACCAGCATGATCCTTTTATCACTCACTCACTCACTCAGGGGAACAATGATTCATAAAGCTCTCTCTCACTGCCACAGCACAAGGGCAGTGACAGACGACTGGGTGAAGGGACAGATAGGGGAGGAGATGGGGGCGAGGGAGAGAGGAGACTTGATATAAGGCTGAGAGAGTAGAAGGGGAAGATGATAGGGTAAGGGTGATGAGGGGTGCAACGAAAGGGGAAGGGATGAGGGCGAAGAAAGAGGAAGGAGGCGAGAGTGCAAATGACTGAAGAGAAAAAGGAGAGGAGAGAATAGAACAAATGAGGAGGAGGTGAGGAAAAGGGGAAATGCATATGGGTGCACATGGTAAGAGGGGTGAGTGCACAGAGGGAAGAGGGACAGAAATGAAAGGGGTAAGGGATGAGAGGGGCTGAGGATGTAGAGGGAGGGGGGAGGGGGTGAGAGACAATGTGCACAAGAAGGAATGGAGTAAGGACTTTGGAGGAAGGAAGGAAAAGGAACTAGTTCAGAAACAATAAGAAAATGTAGTGGGGTAATTACGGATACGATAATGAAACCTATTTCCTGTATAATATATTTCTAAACTGTAGTCGCCTGGAGTTAGCGAGAAAAAATATGCCGTACCGAATTTCGACTATCTCAGTGAAAGGGTTTGGGAGGAAGACACTGATGATAGGGTTCAGAGTGAGGGAGAACAGGGTAGGGGGAGAGGAAGTGACAGGAAGGGGGGGAGGGATATGATGCTGATAATCACTTATTACTCACTCAAACAAAAACTAAGATCAAAAGGTTATCTCACAGGCTAATGTTATCGAGACTCTTATCGTTAGGACTAATATTACAAAACAAGTTGACGTTGTGTGTGTGTGTGTGTGTGTGTGTGTGTGTGTGTGTGTGTGTGTGTGTGTGTGTGTGTGTGTGTGTGTGTGTGTGTGTGTGTGTGTGTGTGTGTGTGTGTGTGTGTGTGTGTGTGTGTGTGTTGCTCATTCTCGAAGCTACAACTTTGTAACTTCTACCCCTAAATATATCATCCATGTATCATCCCACTTGTCGTTATAAACCTACAACAATAACATTGTTCTCAAAACTATAACTCACAGTAGATAATGTACATCAATACAAATATAGTTAAAGCGAATAGTCCAATTACTTGACCTCTTCATTGAAAGGCCTTTCCTAAACTGAATAAAACAATACGGAGGAGAAAAAAAAAAAACTAAAACAAACTAGCTGTTTACTGCCAATCGCCGTAGCGTCTTGGCCCAAAAAGAGCCCCCTTCCCTCCCTCCAAAAAATAAAAGTTCTAAGAGGAGAATACAGAGTCATTTGTGAATCTGACATCATATTAATAAAGAATCTTAAATATGCTCAGCTTAAAAATCTCTCTGTCCTCATCTACAAGGACTGCAAAGAGCTAATTTCATATCGACCTCTCAGTGTGTCAACAGTAAGTCAGTAACTTAGCGACACTAGCTTTTCTAGTCGATTCCTAGAAGGGTCCGGCAACAAAATAAGAAAAGACTTGTACTGAAGGAGTTACTAGAGACTGAGTTTAATCCCTTCAGTACAGGATGTGTTTCCTGAGCTGAGCAAATGCGTCCAGAAGAAGTAAGAATATACTAGAAAAAGGACATTATCTTTTTGCAGCTCAATTTATCTACAGTAAGCCAAATAAAACTGTCTGGCGTCACCTACAATAACTTTCTCAAGGTCGAAACAACTCAAGTGTTCTGTGTCAGCTAAAGCCAAATTATATTACTCTGCCAAATGAGTCATAAGAGCCTGACAGTAGAAAAGTCGGTACCATTTACTTGTCCTGAAGGTGGGACAACTGTAACGTTCTGTTCCAACAAGTGCTAGACGAATTCATTTGCGTGAGTCATGGGAGCCTGAGTGTTAGCGTACAAAGTGGGTCCTCTAGTTGAAGAAGTTATGGCCATGTCCTAATGTGGCGCACCAAGACAAAGGTGACCACTTACACACGCTGGTTATTCAAGTTCACTGGCTTAGAATCACATCATTAAGCTAAAGGTGATAATGTGGCTCACTTCCAACTACACCTGACCCCCAAACCTGCCAGGTACCCTAGTTTTTGTAGTGGTATTCAAAGATTACCCCACCACCCCACCACACTCCTCTCTCTCTCTCTCAAAAAAAAAAAAAAAAAAAAAAAAAAACTACGATATCTCTACAGAATATGCAAGGTGAGGGAATTCCTTCGTAAACCATTTGGCTGTAGGGAATGAAATGCATTAAAAGTATTCCTGCTACTACAACTGCTTCTACCACTATTACGACTGCTGCTGCTACTACCACTGCGACTACGAATACTGCTTTTTTAAACTAACGAAGCAATAATGGAAGTTCCGTCCATAATTCATCCCCCTGACTCCCCAAGCAGCCATTGATACCAGGGTCATACACTTTAATTTCCCATTTTTCGTACTTGTTTATTTATTACGCCATAAGCTAACACCTCCACCTGTACCCTAAGTCAACAGATAAGCTGCGTGTGTATGCCGCCCTCAATGACCGTGGTTTCATTGTCTTTGTCACTGGCAACTATTTTGGTGGCCGATGATCTGCTGCCCTTCATCCAGACTACCCGTACTATTACTTACTACTACTACTACTGCTGCTGCTGCTGCTACTTCTTCTTCTTTTTCTTCTTCTTCTGGTACTACAACTATTACTACTACTATAACTACTACTACTACTACTATTACTACTATAAAAATTAATAAATATGATAGTAGCAGTAGTAATAATAATAATAATAATAATAATAATAATAATAATAATAATAATAATAAAGTTATCATTAAATTTCCAACTACAGCCAAAAAAATGATCTTTGTCATTTTTTAAACTTTTGTTCCTTTGAGGGTGTTATCCAGGCCGTGATAACTGTGACTGGCACATGGACTGACAGACGGAAATACTTTGATCTTTGCACATTCCAGATAGCGCGCGCGTGCGTGCGTGTGCGTGCGTGTGTGTGTGTGTGTGTGTGTGTGTGTGTGTGTGTGTGTGTGTGTGTGTGTGTGTGTGTGTGTGTGTGTGTGTGTGTGTGTGTGTGATAAAGACCGCCAGTACAGGTATGGTACCAATTCCTGTAAGTGCTGTAAATTCTATAGCCTCTATTAACGTCCACAGTGACACTTCCGCTAGTTGTTGTGATCCTCTGTGCTCTCAAAAAGAACGTTCACCCACAGTATTCAAGCGAACATCTTAATGCAGAGTAAGAATATCCAAAGAAAGAAAACTTTAAAAATTTGAACTTTCCACAAAAAGTTAATTAAAAATGACCAGATCATGACTCGCTTATTTTAAAAGGGAAACATGGTTCTCTTACATCACGATTCCTGGACATAAAGCGTTTAAAATAATGACAGAAACGGGAAGACAGTTCTGTGGGTGATTAGATGTGCATGTGAAAGTGTGAGAAGACCGATGGCCTCTTCCATTAAAGAGCAAGACAGATGCTGCTTGCCCGCTGTAATGGCGAAGGGATGCAAGCAAACAGTTTTGAAGAGTAAAAACCACTGACTGATTATTTATATATATATATATATATATATATATATATATATATATATATATATATATATATATATATACAGAGAGAGAGAGAGAGAGAGAGAGAGAGAGAGAGAGAGAGAGACAGACAGACAGACAGACAGACAGACAGAGACAGACAGACAGACAGACAGAGACAGAGACAGACAGACAGATAGACAGACAGTTAAAATGACGAAATGCCTTTGACGACACACTGATTTTAAGTCTATCTATCTATCTATTGCCAGACGCCATATTCCCGTGCTGTGATATACTGTATATAATGTATCCTCTTAGACATGAAAGAACTGTGCTTCATCTCTGTTGATGGCAACCTTAGAACAACTGTGATTAATCCAAAGCTTCGTGGCATTATTCAGAGATCAGGAGCAGGGACTGTTTACATAAATGTTTGAGGTGAAATGCATTGCACAATCACAAGGCTCTTAGTTATGAAGGCAACAATCACTACAGGGAAAGTAAAGGAAGTGCTGCCTGAGAGCGTTCCAATACCAGTGCCATAGTGCCACAAACATTAGTTGTTAAGAAGGTCTCGAAATCAGAGTGGGGTGATAGGACAGGTTACTGAAATGTCAGTGAACGGGAAAATCTCCGAGAATTGAAATTTCTGAGAAAAAAAAAATGAAAGACTGCGATTCATTTACAAAGTAAAATAACAAAAGAATTTCGGAAAATCAGTAAAGTGACAGATAAAATCCACAGCACAGATATATTTACTTACATATCGTAATACTGAAATTCTGAAAGACTGTAAAATGTTAACGCAGATGTACTTCAGCGTAAATGGATAGAAAAAATGCTCATGTCAGCATGCTCGACAACTCTCAGCATTACTGCAATAGTGTAAAAAGTCAGCAAAGAAAGTTATCCATTAAATTGGTGTCCTTATCGTTGGCGAAACAGGACTCCAGATCTCCTTGTCATCAGCCATCCTTCCTCCACAAGAACACCGGCCTGTTCCACTGGTTTCTAATTTGTCGAGCTTTTAACAGAGCACGACAACAGAACCGCAATATCGAGATGGAGTATGGAGTTAAGGAAGATAGAGAAGAATATGCAAGGATGAAATTCACAAAGTATAAGCGGTTAGGATGGAACAGATTACCAACTAATACGTAAGAGTAAAGAAAGTTTAGAGATAACTTTGTCCTGAAGTGGACCGAAATGTGATAATGATGATGATGATGATGATGCACAAGTGGAAATAACTATAACCTTGATGATGCCAAGGTCACATCGAGATGACATCTTGAATAACAAGTAACATTTCTCACGCAATATGCAAGGTTTCATGAGTGAATGATGTTCGTTTTGTCGTGTCCCATGCCAGTATTCCATGTGTCAGTGTCGGTAGCCGTATGAAACCAGTACCAACAGTCAAACCAACTTAGGGGATAAAAACTAACATGATTCGAACCTGGTATACGAGTTATTGAGGTCAGGCAGGTTCATTATATACTCCAGCCACACCAATGGTACATAATGTGTTCGCTCCATCTGTCATATGCTGCCAAAGTTTAAGCACAAGAGAAGTTATGTTTTTATTATCAATCTACAGGCGCAGAGATGGCAAACCACTTAATAGCTCATCACATAAAGGACTAAATATTAAAGTACATGGATAAGGATGAGTAGTATATTCATTGACAGGGCATCGATATATATATATATATATATATATATATATATATATATATATATATATATATATATATATATAAATACTGGTTATCGTCAGGGATATGCAGGTCAATGAAGAAATTACACAACTCATGAAAGGCACATCAGAGAGAGAGAGAGAGAGAGAGAGAGAAAGGTGTGTGTGTGTGTGTGTGTGTGTGTGTGTGTGTGTGTGTGTGTGTGTGTGTGTGTGTGTGTGTGTGTGTGTGTGTGTGTGTGTGTGTGTGTGTGTGTGTGTGTGTGCGTGCGCGCGCGCTTGCGTGCACGGAGGGGTTCGCGAGTGCGAGCGCGAGCCTGCTTCTCTGTGCATTTTGTATGTATGAGGGGAGAGAAGCAAAATGGAGAAGTATAAATTAACAGTCAGTGCCGAAAACAAAATACTGAACGCTCTCCAATCTCATACAACAGGTAAGAACCCAGGCAAAAAACTTACCCGTAATCTGTACAGGTACAATAGCAGGTAATCAAAGGCGGTGTTGCGGCATATCACTTAAAATGCGAGTGGTGTTTAATTATGGATGGTGCAGCCCTGAAACGCGGTGCAAAAAGATCTCGCTCGCAAAAAACTGGCCCGGAAGCTGTATACGACGCCAAATGAGAAAAAAAATAAAAAGGAAAAAAAAACACGCACTCACCAAAGAAGTTTCGAAAAAAGCAGTGGAGGAAGTGGTGAGAATACAGGTGATGGAGATGAAAAGGTAGGGTGAAATGATGGCGTAGAGAGGAAGTTGACTGCAGGGTGAAAGCAGTGTATGATAAAAAGAGTAATTAGGTTTGACGATGAGGTGAAAGGTTCAGAGAAAAGTGTAAGGAGAAAGGTATAAGGCGAAGAAGAGAGCAGTAATGAAAGTAAAGATGTAGAGGGAAGGAAACGAGATGAAAGATGAGAGTGTAATGGCAAGAGTAAATAAGAATAGACAGATAAAAAGTCTGAGAGAAAAGGAAAATTACAGGAAGGTGAGGCAAATGAGAGCAGTGGTGATTGAAGGGATGATGATGGAAGAATGAAACTGTGAGTCGCGTTCTGGCTGGCCATGGAGACTTCGTAGCACTTCTTCCTTAGCAACTTAATTTACATGTTGTACCCATGAGCAGTTTTGTGTCCTATCTGTATTTTTTTTTATCATGACGCTATTTGGATCATTAACGTACAAGAAGATATTAACTCACTCATTATTTTATAATTGTTACCTTCAAGCGATTATTTCAGCTTAGGAGTGATTTTTCGAACATGGGGGATAATTGATAGCTTCAGTTAATCCCTTCACTACCTGAATTAAATAAGTGCGGGGAATATAATCAACTCTGGTATCTTGATTAAAATGAAAAAGACGTCATCTGAGTATAGGGGCTAAGGTGTAATGATCCAAACAAACATCAGAGGAAGAGGTTCAACGTAATCTCCAAAGTCAGTGAGAATCCGATCCCGTAGAAGCCAGGGTAGGGTCTGGTCATCGGCTCCACCCTCTCGTTACACACACACACACACACACACACACACACACACGTTGGGAGTGTATTGACGCCTTATATAACCTTCTCTCCCTCTCCTCACTCCCTCCATACCAGTCTGTCCTATACCAGCAGCCACTTCCTTCAACTCTCTCTCTCTCTCTCTCTCTCTCTCTCTGTTAATCCACAAGAACAACTCAAAACTTACAACTGTCATTACAAACAAACATGAAATAATCACTCTCGCTTCGTAAAAAACTAAGCACCTTCTGAAATTACTACGACAATATATAACCATTATTATTAGTGTTTCAAGTATCAGCATGTATGTGTTTTGTATATGAGCATTTGTGTGTCTGTGTGTGCCTGTGTATGAGAGCTTGTATAAATGCATTCAACAGCATTATGTGTATAAGTGTTTCTTGCCTTTGTCATGTGTTGTGTGTGGTCTGCAGGTGTTGGGGTGTATAATTATGTTTGTATCACTCAGTTTATGTGTCTTGATTACAGCATGCAGGTTCTTAAGTTTTGACCCTCATGTCGTCTGTCAGAGCTGGTTAGATGAAACGTGTGTGTGTGTGTGTGTGTGTGTGTGTGTGTGTGTGTGTGTGTGTGTGTGTGTGTGTGTGTGTGTGTGTGTGTGTGTGTGTGTGTGTGTGTGTGTGTGTGTGTGTGTGTGTGTGTGTGTGTGTGTGTGTGTGTGTGTGTGTGTGTGTGTGTGTGTGTGTGTGTGTGTGTCAGAACAAGGGGTGGACTGACAGCCTCCACCGCGTCAGCACTGAGACAGCGAATCTCCTGATCACAACCCGCCATGTGGATCTACGTCCTGGCCTGCATGTGGGACAGTGTGGATGTGAAGATAGAAGCGTGATGGATAGACTGAGGGATGTACTGTTGACTAGTTGGCTGAATGAATGTAAGGAAGGGCAAATGGATGGATGGATAGATAGTTGGAAGTATATTTGATTTATCGGGCGTATAAGTATAAGGAAAGGAGGAGGAGTGGATGGTTTGATGGATGTAAGGGATAAATGGATGGATTGGTGGCTGGAATATTGAATGATCGGCAGGGTGTATGAATGGATAAATTGGGAAGCGATGAGGATGGCTGTACGGTTGAGTATTCGTGCGTATGGATGTGGTGTGTCAGGAAGTATGGGTGGATGGGTCGGTGGATATGTCGTGTAAGGTTGAGTGGCTGGGTGTGTGGGTGAGTGCGTGATTGTATGGATGAAAGGACAGATGGATGACCGGGATTATTTGTTATACAGAGACTAGTGGACGGGTATGGATGGCTGAGTTGGTAATTGCATGGAAGTTCGAGTATGGATTAGCGAATGGATGGATGGGCTGTATATGAATGATGAGTGGAAGAGAGTATGATAATAGTAGGTGGGCCACCGGTGGAATGGGCGGAGTATGGAAGGTTACATGGGTGAGCAGAAAAGAAAGTGGGTGAATATGTGAGTCAGTGGTAAAGAAAGTGAGCTTGGAAAGGAAGGTGGGTTATGTGAGCGAGCGAAAAGGAAGGTGGGTGTATATGTGAGTCAGTGCTAAGGAAGGTGGGTTGGGAAAGGAAGGTGCGTGTATATGTGAGTCAGTGTTAAGCAAGGTGAGCTTGGAAAGGAAAGAGGGTGTATATGTGAGTGAGTGGTTAGAAAGGTGGGTTGGGAAAGGAAGGTGGGTGTATATGTGAGTGGTAAGGAAGGTGGGTACACTCGTGAGCCATAGTTTCTACTCACCCTCTAATCCCACCCCTGACGGGAACGAAGTCGTACCCAGGTTTTCACGCCAAAGGACGACTCATAAGAACATAAGAAGAGAGGGTAACCGCAGTACGCCATTTGGCCCATGCTATCCATCTCCTACAAGATTGTGAAGAAACTACTATGATAAGGATTGCAAAGAAGACTGTCCAGTGCTTAGGTGGCAGTTTGACGCTTTGTTTGCCTACATTAGGAACAATACGCGATGACATTATCAGCTACCCGTGCAGTCTAGAAAGGCTTCGAACTTCTTATAACAAGCCTTCTTTCGGCGTGGAATCCTGGCTACAACTTCCTAATAACCAGGGAGAAGGGCAGAGGATGAAAAGAATAAAACTGGCGCGTGTGTATGTGTGAATCGATGGAAAGAAAAGTGGAAATAAATAGAAAGTGGGAGAATATGCTTGAGTCGAGGGTGACTGGTTGAGGGGAAGGTGGTGTATGTGAACGTGAGGGAGAGCAGGTAAGAGAGAGGGAAGGCAGGTCTGGGTGAGAGGTCGTGACAGTGAAGCGAGAAGACAATGTATATGCTGCTGAGTAACAGATAAAGAAACTAGAGATACACAAAAGCTTAGAAGAAACAGAAACTAAACACGGATAAAAGGGCACACTGAAAAGATAACTGCCTTAGTATCATTCTTGCATTTTGTTTCTCTAGTCTCCTAATGTGAGCACGGTAAAAACAGGAAACATTATGAAGAAGGATACCCATATATAGGAGAAGGTTTAAGTTGGGCCAAAACTGTTATACCTTTTAAATAAACAACACTACCAGTTGTGGATATAATTCTTCCATTTGAACAATTCACAGTACTGTCATATCAAGGTACACAGGAAATATTCGTCGTCAGAAAAAATTAGGTATCGTATCTCAGCTTCAGCGTCAAATAAGGCAGTCCCTAATCCAACACCCACATCCACACCCACGCCCAGACCAACACCCACACCCATTTCACGCACTCCACCCACAGTACTTGTAACCTTTCCTGCGACTGGAAGACGATGTGGAATGAGTACTTGTCTTTCCCTTGATAACACAATAAAGACACATGTGCATAGAGATAATGTGAGAAACTGAACAAGAAAAAATATATACGATAAGATTAGTACGAAAAACACTTACCTCCCGTCTCTTCTTCACATGTGTCCTCTTCTGCCCCCACCCCCCAAGTCTCCCACTCTCTGCTCACCCGTTTATCAGTCCTCCACCACTTCAACAATTCCCTCTCTCACCCACATGTCACCCAGATAACTTCCCTTATCAGTCGTCTGTATTGATAAGCGTCCGAACGTCGACTGATTCACTGCTTTTTCTTCCCACTGGCTTCACTTTCCACACTCACTAACAGCACTTTCCAAAACGAGGGGTTTCTATGTAACTCTAAACTACCTGATTAAACTACCTGATTGTCATTTGAGATCACCTGGAAACAAAAACTAGATTCAAGCCATATTCCTCCTCCTCATCATCATCACTATCTCCCAATTTCCCGCCAAGAATAGCTATCCTTCAATTGCAAACGACACCATTTGTTACGGAAAAATCACGCACAATCACTCAAATCTGGCATAAATCACAAAAACGTGGTTATTACTGCTAAAATATCTAGCAAGACGATAGCAAAACTCCAATGGCTATAAAGGTTTCTTTCACTTACTATCCTATCTCCCTGTCCACCAGAGGCAACGTTAAAAATGACCACGCACAATAACAGTAACATAAGTATTACCAGATCTGTGCACAAAAACACTATTATCCTTCATATTCATATCATCAATTGCTTTCTGTTTTTCCAAGTCTGAATTTTGCATTTTATCTGGCACACATCCTCAGATTAAGGACAAAGGCCACCAAATTACGTCAACTGTGGCGTATGATGCAAGGAAACTTATCATGCAACACCACAACATAATCTGCCACTCTCTGCACAGCCTGCACACGAAAGCAAAGCGTCTCGTACACGTGGGATCACCTGTTTTGCGAGAAGACACGTGTGCACCGCGCACCTGTCATGAAGGGACTGAGAGAGCGAAGGGTGTGTGTGCGTGTGTGTATGAGTGTTGTGGTGGGAGAGCTTGGAGGGAGGAGCGAGAGGTAGGGCGAGGGTGATAGGCAGGAAGGAAGAGTGTGTTGGAGAGAAATAGTGGGTAAGATAGTGAGAGAGGAGACAGAGGGATGCCAATGCAGAGTGGAAAGGGTCGGAAAGAGAAGTGTAGAAGAAGAAGGGGAAACGAGAAGAAAGAATATGAAGTTTGGATGCAGGAGGGAGCGTACGGAAGTGATGAGAATGAGTTGGAGTGAGGAGTGACAGCAGGATGTGAAAATCAAAAAGGACAAAAATGCTGGCGAGACGGATATACATTAAGAGAGAGAGAGAGAGAGAGAGAATCAGAAGTATCTCTCCCTCACCCTTCACATCTCCCGTAATGTACCACAGCACAGGAAAACAGGAAGATGTGACACCTTACACAACTTAAAAGCATGAAGGAAATCACTTAGAGCCACTATAAAACAATATTTATAACGAAGCTCTACTGATAACTAAAAATATACATAATATCTTAAGCGTATCACATTTAGTTTCAGACTTTTTTCCTTCCCAATATACATAAGCTGTGCCTAGGAAAATGATATGGGACTTACCTTATAGCTATTGGATTTGTATGCAACAAGTCTGACAGTTTTGTTATACGAGTACTTTCAACGCCAACGAGTAAAGCTCAAAATCTGTTGCATCAACCACCATCACGTAGCCTACTTTGTCGAGAAGGATGCCATTATTATTATGTGATTTCAGTGATGCTTTTCATGTGATAAATGTGTTATTCAAGATGTCCAGCCTAAATATGATGGTGTCTTGTACAATGTAATGGGAGTTTGGTCTACGTGTTTATAATGTTGTTTCTAAAGAGATACAGATGAATATATACATACAGTATATACTATATATATATATATATATATATATATATATATATATATATATATATATATATATATATATATATATATATATATATATATAAATTTTGTGTGTGTGTGTGTGTGTGTGTGTAATAGAGAGAGAGAGAGAGAGAGAGAGAGAGAGAGAGAGAGAGAGAGAGAGAGAGAGAGAGAGAATAAAAACATGTCAGATAATGATAAGGATAATTGGAGAGGAGGAAAATTAGTACGAGAAAAAAAAAAAAAAAAGATATGTGGGAAGGGAGACAGGAGAGATGGGGGGGAAGGGCGAGGTGGAGGGGGAGGGGGAGGCCGGGGTAGGTGTGTGTTTGTGGGTGTGAGGGGGGGTGGGGATAGAAACAACTCTTGACCCCAACACAATTTCCGGAGTTGGGGAGTGGGTGGTGTGGGATGGGGGTGGGGGTGATAGAGAGAGGATGGAGGTAAGGCGAAAAAAGAGGTGAATAAATACGAAGAACATAATGCATTGGAGGGTGAGGGACATAAAAGGGAGAAGAGGACGGGGAGGGGGAGGGGAGGGCGTGACAGGAAAATACGCTGAGGAAATAAGCGTGAGGAAGGAAGGTGAGGGAAGGAGGGGGATGGGAAAGAGAGGAATAGAAAGAGAAGGGGAGGGATGGGTATGTGAAAGGGAAGAAAAGAAAAAGAAGGGGAGGGAAAGGAAGGGGAGGAATGGGAATGGGAGAGAAAGAAAGGTGAGAGAAGGGAAGGGAAGGGGAAGGAAGGAAAGGGGAAAGCAATGTCAGGAGTAGATGGGGCGAAGGGGAGGGGAGTGAAAGGATAAAGGAAGAAAGTGAAGGGGATGGGGGAGTGAGGGACATGGAGGTGAGGATGGGGAAGGAATTGACAGAGGGTTGGGGACACGTGGAAAGAGGAGGGAAGGGGCGGGGTTGGGTGGGGAGGAGAGGGGAGGGGGAAAGCGTGTAAATATTAAGCCAGTGGGAGTTGTGAGGCAAGAATGAAGGAGGGGATTAAACAAAGAGGTAACCAGCAGGAAGGAGACAGGAAAAGGAGAAGGAAAAGGAGCTGGAAAGAAGGAAATTTGGGAAAGGCAGAAGCAGGACAGGAAATGAATGAATAGGGATGAAGGAATACAGCTGTGGAGGGCAAACAAGAGAAATACTAAAAAGAATTAAAATCTAAATGTCATTCAGCATTTCAGTTTTCTGTAACTTTCCCCTTTCTTTCTTTTCGCATTTGTAGTTGGTACTGGTAAATGGGGGCAGACACCATCCACTCGCTGATGTAGTGCTCCCTTCAAGTAATGGCACATGTAATGATTAGGCCAAATTAATGATTTCCCTCACTCAAAAAAAAAAAAAAAAAAAAAAAAAAAAAAGAAGAACTACGTTGGACGGAAACCATATTGCCAACATGAGGACGCCTGGTGGTCTAGCAGGATGTGGCTCATAAGGTTGAAAGTCCTAGGGTTGGTTAGAGTTTTGGCCGCACTACTACCACTCAGGGAAGGGTGACTGGTCTCCTCGCCTTAAATGTCTTGACTGAATAACCTTGTCTCGGATGCCCCTAACCCCCTCATGTGGCAACACTGGTTCAACTGTGGATGGATGATGATGATGATGATGATGATTAAAAGATTCATTTCTCATTATTCCACAAATTCTTTCGCCCTCCATCATATTTTTCTTTTTAGCTCCTTTATATCTCGTCTCTCTCTCTCTCCTCTCTCTCTCTCTCTCTCTCTCTCTCTTTCTCTCGCTTCCATTTTTTCCTCCCTCCTGTCTTTGATCTCTCTCCGTCTGCTTCATCCCTTTCTTCATTACTCTCCCCTTCTTCTCCTCTCTATCTTCATCAGTTTCCCACTCTTCTTCGCAGCGTGGAGAGTGAAGGGAAGGAGGAAGATTAAGGTGAAGGAACAATACAGTATGTCTCTGCTCTTCTCCCTACCTCCTCTTCTTTCTCATTCTTTCCTTACCTCGTAATCTGTCCATCCCTTTTTCCCTCGTCCTCTCCTTTATGTCATTTCTCCTTACCGTCTTTCCTATGTCTCTCCTCACTCATCTTATTCCCTAGTTTTCCCCTTATTATCTATCTTATTTCTCTCCGCCTTCCTTATCCATCCTCTCTCCACCTCCTTTATCCCATCTCTCCACTGCTCCCTCCTTTCCGTAAGCATGCTCTCCCTGTCCCTCTCTCTCCCTTCCGACTTCATTCTTTTCCTCGCTTTCCATTCGTTGCTTTTCCCCTCATTCCTTATCCTCCCTCTTCATATTCCCCTCCCTTCATTCTTCTCCTTCCTTCCCTTAGCTATTCTTCAACTTCTCCCTTCTTCCCTTACCCAGTATCTCCATTCTTCCCTCCCTCCCTCCCTCCCTTACCATTCTCTCCAGTTTTCTCTCTCTCACTTACTTTGTCTTTCCATTTTCGTCTCTCCTTTATTCTTTACCTTACTATTCTCTGTTCACCACTATCTGTGATCCTTTCTCTCCCTCTCACACTCTCACTTACCCCTCCTTTTCTTACTTCTCAACTCCCTTATCTATTTTTTTCCTTTTCCCCTTCTTCTTTTACCCGAATCTCTTCATTTTTCCTTCCCTCCCTCTCTACGTTGCCTCTCCACCCCCTTTCCCATCTCTCCCTCATTCCTCTCGGCGCGTCCTATCTCGCCTGCAAGGGTTTAATGGTGATGGAACGCGTCCTCTTCTGGGAACCCGCAGCATCCACTGATACACTCCTTGTCCACACTCTTTACCCCACAGACCATCCACCCTCAGCAACCATCCCTGTCCACACTCCTTACCCCCCTAACCCATCCACACTCACCGCACCGACCCAGTAACCATCATTGTCCACACTCCTTACCTCATCCCATCCACTCCCACTGCCCCATCCCTTGTAACCGTCCTTGTTCACTCACATTATCCCCCATCCACCATAACACTTTAACCTTCCAAACACAATAACCATCCTTGTCCACATCTTCTCTCCCTACACTCATCCATCCACACCGACCCATCCACTTTCAGTAACTATCCTTGTCCACACTTTTTACTCCCGCCCCATCTCCTCAACTCTACCCATCCTTCTCCAGAGACCATTTGCCCTTTATACCTTTATAGTCTGACTCTTCCTTCACCTCTAAAGTGTTCGTCCCATCTCCACTTCATCCCCTCGTCCTTCCCCTCTCTTCCATTTCCATTCTTCTACACTGGTTTCATCTGTAATTTATACCTTACTGTCTGACTTGATTCTCTAACTTGCTCTTCGTTCTAAATATCCTCTTCCCCCTTCCACACTAACATTCCCCCACCCAGTTTTAGACACCCACTACACTCCCTCTCACTGAATTTTCTTTTACCATAAACATTTGTCCCTTATAACCTTACTAATCTATGTTTCCAATTTTTCTCTCCCCTAATCTATTCTTCCTTCTCAATATCTTCGACCCTCCTTACCTGCACTTGTCCATCCAATACAATACACTCAGTTTCACTTGTCTCCCTTATACACCTTAACTTTCTATAATAATTTTCACTATCCTCGCGATGTAAATTTTCTCTCCCCGGCTTCCTCTCCCCTCTAAATCTCTTCTTTCTTCTCCCTTAAACAACACTTGCTTTTCCTATTTTGGCTTCCCACTTTTACTCTACATCCTCCCTTTCACCATTTCCATTACAATTTTTCCTTTATACCCCAACGATCTGAGAATTTCTCCCGCTTTACATACTCTTCCCTCCAGTTATTCTCTTCCTTGCTCCTCTTTTACAACTGTCCACCCTATTTCATACTCCAACTGCACTCTCGTGATTTTACATTCTCCCTCCCTGGCCTTACCATCCCATAACCTCTGCCCCTTTACCTCACGATCTGACTCTTCTCTTTCCCACAACTCACTCTTCACCTCTCCACTTAATTTCCATCTTTCATCGTTTTCTGCCCGCTTCTTTTCTCAGTTACCTCCCCCATCTTTCCCAGAATATCCCCATTTCACGCTCTCATCTTCAGTATATATCAGCCTGCCTCTGTCTTCACTTCTCTGCCTTTCTTCTCCCTCTATCTCTATGGGTCTTCTCTGCACGAAAAGTAAAAGGACGGAAGAAAATGAAGCAATGTTATCTCTCATCCTGTACCACACTATCCCATATTTTTTTTAAATATTTTTTCCTTCTCTGACCCTTCTGCTCTAGTTCCCTCCCTACCTAGGTTATCCCTCCCTCCACTAACTCGATCTCCTCTTCACTAACTTAATTTCCTCTTCCTTCCTCTTTACCCGAACTTGCATACCCTGTCTAGTCTCCTGATTTGACAGCCTCTCTCTGCCGTATCTTATCTACTCCTTTCCAAATTCCGTTCCCTTGGCTACATCTTTTCTGTTCTACTACTTAACCTTCCAGTTCTTTAGACACCCATCTTCTCTTCCTTATTTATTCTCTCTCTCTCTCTCTCTCTCTCTCTCTCTCTCTCTCTCTCTCTCTCTCTCCTCTCTCTCTCTCTCTCTCTCTACTTTGGCTCATCTTCCTTTTCTCTCCTTCTTTAACAAATCTATTATCCTTTTCTTCAGTCTTCCTATATTATTCCCTTTGCGGGTCCATGTTCCTTATTTTTCATACCTGTACTCTTTCTCTCTCTCTCTCTCTCTCTCTCTGGCCTTTTCTCTTTACCCTTAATTAAATTTTCCCTACTTTTCTTTTTTTTCACTCTTTACACCACTTTTTCTTTCCTTGTTCTCCCGTTCTCATTTGTTTTCTTGTTCTGTCTCCCTCCTCCTTCATACCGTCTTTTTTGCTCTCCTTGCTGCGTTACCATACTTTTTCCTTCCCTTGCATCCTGGCTCTTCCTTCCTTCCTTCCTACTTTGCTCTCTTTCGTTCTTCCATCTTATTTCTCTTCCTCACTCCTCTCTTTTTTTTTCAGCCTTTTTCTTTCCTTGAATTCAAACTCATTCTTTCCATCCTTTCCACCCATCATGTCTTTCTTTCTTACTCTCTGTTCTTCCTCTCTGTTCCTGATTTCATTCCTTTTCATGTTGCTCTCTTTCATTCTTCCTTCTATCTTTGATTCCTAATTTTTCTTTTTTTCTATCCTTTCTTCTTCGTCAATCGCTCTCTTAACGCTCTTCTTTTTTCCTTGCTTCCTGGCTCTTCCTTCTTTCCTCGCTCTCCTCCCCTCTTTCAACTTTCCTTGCCTCCTGACCTTCCTTCCTTCCTTCCTTCCCTCTTCCCTCTTCCCTCCCTCCCTCCTTTCCCAACACATGTGCAACTACCATGAAGAAAAAGTGAGGTGAACTCGTGACAAAATGCAACACAGGCTTAATTTTCAACTCACACCATTTTTATTCAACTTATCAACAGCGTCATTCTTTTACCACACATACACACTCGTTATTTTGGCTAACACATCACCCACACGACCACATATCAAGAACAAACCACACACACACACAAACTACACACACACACACACACACACACACACACACACACACACAC
This sequence comes from Coenobita brevimanus, assembly GCF_032717465.1. Taxonomy (NCBI): domain Eukaryota; kingdom Metazoa; phylum Arthropoda; class Malacostraca; order Decapoda; family Coenobitidae; genus Coenobita; species Coenobita brevimanus. The sequence goes on along the minus strand of NC_137045.1, from coordinate 20,179,148 downwards.
ACAAATATCACGAGACAAGAAATACGCGACACGATACAAACAAAGAATAATCGTCCACAGAAATTAATATCAAGCAGCAACTCTCTCTCTCTCTCTCTCTCTCTCTCTCTCTCTCTCTCTCTCTCTCTCTCTCTCTCCATTAACTTAGAACAACGCACTCTTTAATGCCTATATTTACCGTCTATAATCTTAAATAAATCTCGCATTTACTTTTCAGACACAACCTCATCAGTGATCAAAATCAAACACGAGGAGAAAAAAAATAAAATGCAAACAGACATAAGCGCGCGCACACACACACACACACACACACACACACACACACACACACACTGTTACATAGCCTATGATTTCATCATCCTTTGTGATTTTTAACGCACAGTATGCTGCATGTTTGATCACGAGCGTGTTCTGCCTCAGTCCCCCCCTTCTACCGTTATAGTAGAGTAAGTCGACATCTCTGTTATACTTTGCGGGATTGTCATCTCTTTGTCCCCATGGCTTCATTTGCGCGTCCTCATTACAAGTTGTATCAAGCTCTCCTGGCTCCTATATAATGAGCTCAGTCTCTGCATCATTGCCACTTAGATCTGCTCCTCATTTTGTTCACATCTCTGTCCTCCCCTGTACAGATATTATTATTGTGAGTGCTCAAGAAATCTCCAACCATCTAGCAGCTGTGTGTAATTTGAGTATAACTGTTGTTGCATTTTTTTCTTGTACTGTATAGCATAAGTTTAATTTGTGGGCCTAGTGAAGTTTTTGTAATTCGTGTAGGGTTCTTTATGTCAGTCATTTTTGATAATAGTTTGTATCTGTAATTATTTATCTGGCATTCACTGAGTATTATCGGGTATCTCATTTTATCAGGGCTGACTTAGATAAAATTTACTCTTGCTAATTTCGTGTTAATAGAGGCTATTGCAGTTAACCATATATTTAACCTGTTTATTTGCCATTACATTATCTTTATGAGTCCTGAATGTTTTGTTGTTAGTTTGTGCATTAAACTTTAACTTGTAATTTTACCTAACTCTTTTGTTTTGAACCTGGAACTTTACGGGACAGTAGTGACTCTTCGTATTCTCACTTAAAGTGTACATTATCTTTTTCTGTTCCGTAACATAAATTTGGCGACCTCATATCAGGATATTCAGGATATTATCATAAGGATATTGCTTGATATTTTGTGACTGTTACTTATCCATGATGGCTACTATTTCTACACTTGATGAAGCCAAAGATTTTTTGTCAAATGTGCAAACAGTGTGTGATATAGAAAACAGAACAAAGAATGAACTTAAGCTTGTTGCTCAACAATTGGGAATTGCAGTTCACTCTCATCATTCTAAAGATCAAATTGTTGGCATGATTAATAAAAGCTTGTTTAATGTAACTCCTCCAAATGAGCAAACGCAGATTGAATTAGCTAAGTTACAGCTAGCTCTGCAGGAGGCTCGTGCTAAAGAAGCTGAATTTCAGGCAAATGCTAAGAAGGCGGAATCTCAGGCTCGGATTCAGGAGGCACAGATACAGGCACAAGTTGAACTTGCTAGGATTCAGGCAGACCATGAGTATCGCATGAAACAAGGTGGAACTGGATCATCTAGCTCTGATGATTTTGATGTGGCTAAAAATGTTAAACTTGTCCCTCCTTTTAATGAATCTGATTTAACAAAGTATTTTCAGTTGTTTGAGAGGGTAGCTACAGGTTTTAATTGGCCTAAGGAGTATTGGCCAGTACTCCTTCAAACTGTTCTCACCGGTAAAGCTCAAGTAACTTATGCATCTTTGCCTCAGGATCAGTCTGATAATTATGATGTAGTTAAGAGCTTGATTCTTAAGGCCTATGAGCTTGTTCCTGAAGCCTATAGAGTAAAATTTAGGACAACTTACAAGCAAGATAAGCAATCCCATGTTGAGTATGCAAAAATCAAAGATTTGTTGGAGCAGTGGTTAAATTCTAAGAATGTGGATTCTGATTTTGACAAATTTAAGCAGATGATTTTGCTGGAGGACTTCAAAAGGTGTATTTATAAAGATGTAAGCCAATATCTTGATGAGAAAAGAATAGATAATTTGTCTGATGCTGCAGTTTTAGCTGATGAGTATGTTCTCACTCACAAGAGATATTCTAGAGAAAAAGGGAAAGCTGAGAGTAAGTACGTTGCCTCTACTCAGAGTACAGGTAACAGGAAAGAGAATAAGGATGATGTTTCTCAGGAAGTAAATACCAGCTTCACCTCTAGATTTCAGAAAAGTAAATGTACTTATTGTAGTAAGCTTGGTCATACTACGGAGAGATGTTTCAGGAGACAGCGTGATGTGAACAAAAAGGAGTCTTTAAATATTCAGTCAATTGGTCTAGTGTCCACTCTTGAGAGTTCCCAGAATTCTTTAACTGAGTTAACTGAACCAGCTTTGAGGGGTAACTTAAATTCTCATGATGGAGCTCCTCTTTTGAGCAGTAACGTGGGTGACACTCTCAAGAGTTCATGTGCTAATTTCCTGTCTGATGGTTTTGTCAGTCCTCTGGACAGTAATGACAGGAAATCAGTTAAAATATATCGTGATACAGGTGCTTGCCAATCCCTTATGCTGACCAGTGTTCTAGGCTCTAATTTTAATTCCTCTGATGAAACTGTAATCTTACAAGGTGTAGGGAATAATTACTTCTCTGTTCCTCTGTGCAGAGTGAATTTAGAGTCTGGTTTTGTTAATGGTTCTGTTATGGTTGGGTTGGTTGAGACACTCCCAATGTCAGGTGTAACTTTCTTACTTGGAAATGATATTGGTGGAAGTCAAGTGTGTCCAGCTCCTCAGTTGTCTAGTGAGCCAGTGGCTGCGTCCCAGGATTGTGATGTCCCTGATGTGTTCCCTGCATGTGCTGTCACTAGGGCTAAGTCTAAAGTTACTGGTGATTTAGAGGATAATGATGATGATGATGTTATCCTAGCTGACACTTTTCTTGCTAATTTGGACCACTCACCAGATGAGGCAGTACCCCATAGTGTTGATAATTTGTCTCGTCAAGAGTTGGTTGAGTTGCAGGTTGCTGACCCTGAGTTGAAAGGTCTAGCTAACTCTGCTTACAGTGAAGAAGAGTCAGCCGGTGCTTCTACTTGTTATTATGTAAAGTCAGGAGTACTTATGAGGAAGTGGAGACCCCCAACAGCATCAGCCGACTGTGAATGGGAGGTTGTACATCAAGTTGTCATCCCTCGTGTTTGTAGGCAGGATATCATTAGAGTGGCTCATGATTCCAGTTTGGCAGGACACCTTGGAGTGAGGAAGACTGTGGCACGCATTTTGAAACACTTCTACTGGCCAGGTATCTTCAGGGATGTTTCCTGGTATTGTAAGTCTTGTCACACCTGTCAAGTTGTGGGGAAGTGTAATCAGACCGAAAAGGTTGCACCTCTAGTTCCCATTCACTCCTTTTGAGGCGCCTTTCACCCGTGTGTTGGTGGATATTGTGGGCCCTCTTCCTAAGACTTCTTCAGGATTTTCTTATGTGTTGACCATGATTGATATGGCTACTCGTTATCCTGAAGCCATTCCACTTAGAAACATCTCAGCAAAGAACGTGGTTAAGGAAATGCTGGGGTTCTTCACAAAGTTTGGTCTGCCCAGGGAGGTGCAGTCGGACCGGGGAAGTAATTTCATGTCAAACGTTTTCAAGCAGTCTCTGAAAGAGTTGGGCATCACCCAGATCACGTCTTCAGCTTACCATCCCCAGACCCAAGGAGCGTTGGAGAGATATCATCAAACACTCAAATCGATGCTCAAGAAATACTGTTTGGAACATCAGAAAGACTGGGATAAGGGTCTTCCATTCGTTGTGTTTGCTGCAAGAGAATCTCCAAATGAATCACTGGGCTTCTCACCTTTTGAACTACTGTTTGGCCATGAAGTAAGAGGACCCCTTAAGCTACTCAAGGAATGCTGGCTGTCGGAGGAAGATGACGTCAACCTGCTGGAGTATGTGATGAAGTTCAAAGAACGGCTGTCCACTGCTTTACAGCTGGCGAGAGAGAATTTAGGAGCTGCTCAGGAGAAGATGAAGACTTGGTATGATAAGAAGTCCAGGTTACGCCACTTTCAGCCAGGAGATCAGGTTTTGATTCTGCTACCAGTTCATGGGCAACCTCTTCAAGCCAAGTTTAGTGGCCCTTATTTCGTGGAGAAGAAACTCAGTGATGTCAACTATGTCATCGCCACACCAGATCGTAGAAAGAGCAAGCAACTATGTCACATCAACATGCTAAAGTTATATCACAGGCGGGACGAAAATAATCCAGTCTGCACTGTAGCTGTTCCACCCGAGTCTACAAGTGAAGTTCTCCCATGCAGTATGAGCCTGAGTGATAGTTTGGGGAAGAATCCTGATATCATGAATGATCTCCAGACTAAGCTTTCTCATCTACCACCCAAGGAAAGGCAGGAGTTTTCGGCATTACTGCAGGAGTACCCGCAAGTGTTCCGTGCCACTCCAGGAAGAACCACTGTGTTGATGCATGATGTCGATGTTGGAGAAGCAAAGCCAATTAAATTGCCTCCTTACCGTGTGAACCCAGTGAAAGTTCCTCTCATCCAGAAGGAGCTTGGCTACCTGTTGGACCACAAGATGATTGAGCCCTGTCAGAGCGAGTGGAGTTCTCCTGTCACTCTAGTCCCTAAGCCAGGTGGGTCACAGAGGCTTTGCATCGACTACAGACGTGTTAATCAGATAACCAAAACAGACACTTACCCTCTCCCTCGTGTGGAAGATTGCATAGACAAGATCGGAAAGGCTAGGTACATAAGTAAGTTTGATTTGTTAAAGGGATACTGGCAAGTACCTATGACTGAACGTGCTAGGGAGATCTCATGTTTTGTAACATTAGGAAAGACCTTTGCATGGTCTGTAATGCCATATACAGATTGTTTTAGAGTAATAAGAAATTCCTTTGTAAATTTCTTTTTTCTTTGTGGGGAGGTGTTACATAGCCTATGATTTCATCATCCTTTGTGATTTTTAACGCACAGTATGCTGCATGTTTGATCACGAGCGTGTTCTGCCTCAGTCCCCCCCTTCTACCGTTATAGTAGAGTAAGTCGACATCTCTGTTATACTTTGCGGGATTGTCATCTCTTTGTCCCCATGGCTTCATTTGCGCGTCCTCATTACAAGTTGTATCAAGCTCTCCTGGCCCCTATATAATGAGCTCAGTCTCTGCATCATTGCCACTTAGATCTGCTCCTCATTTTGTTCACATCTCTGTCCTCCCCTGTACAGATATTATTATTGTGAGTGCTCAAGAAATCTCCAACCATCTAGCAGCTGTGTGTAATTTGAGTATAACTGTTGTTGTATTTTTTCTTGTACTGTATAGCATAAGTTTAATTTGTGGGCCTAGTGAAGTTTTTGTAATTCGTGTAGGGTTCTTTATGTCAGTCATTTTTGATAATAGTTTGTATCTGTAATTATTTATCTGGCATTCACTGAGTATTATCGGGTATCTCATTTTATCAGGGCTGACTTAGATAAAATTTACTCTTGCTAATTTCGTGTTAATAGAGGCTATTGCAGTTAACCATATATTTAACCTGTTTATTTGCCATTACATTATCTTTATGAGTCCTGAATGTTTTGTTGTTAGTTTGTGCATTAAACTTTAACTTGTAATTTTACCTAACTCTTTTGTTTTGAACCTGGAACTTTACGGGACAGTAGTGACTCTTCGTATTCTCACTTAAAGTGTACATTATCTTTTTCTGTTCCGTAACAACACACACACACACACACACACACTCATTCGTCATCATATTCCTCCCTTTCCTCCTTTCCCCACCCCGTTCCTCCCTTCCTCTTACCCTATTCCTTCTGTTCTTCATTCATTCCCCGCCTCCTGCTCCCACTCTCTCCCTCTTCACCCCTTTCTCTCTCTCTCTCTCTCTCTCTCTCTCTCTCCTCGTCCTGTTCCTTCTTACCCTCAACTTCCTCCTCGTCGTCTTGTTGCTCCCTCCACCTCCTCCATTTCTCCTTCTCGTCTCTCTCTTCCCCTCCCCTCCCCTACACAGGCCCCCCTTCCATATATTTCAGCCCCTCCTTCACAATTCTCTGCCTATCTTGTCCAGGTCTGTCCTTCCCATCCCCCCTGTCCTCTCCCATCCAGCCTCCCCCTGCCCTCCTATCTCCCATCTCCTCCATATTTCCATCCCACTTCAAAGTCCTATCTTGCCCATTCCTCCCTCTCTTCCTCTCCCTCTTTCTCCCTCACCCTTCCCCAATCTTCGACCCTTCACTCTCTCCCTCACCCTCACTCTCTCCTATCCTCTTCCTCCACATCAGTCACTCCTTTTCTCCTTCTCTTCCTCTTCTTCACCTTTTCCTATTTGCTCTTCCACTGTTTTACTCTATCTTGTTATTCCTCCACTCTTCTCCTTCATCCTTTCCTATCGCATCCTCATCTCTCTTCTCTCCCTTTTCTTCATCCTTGCCTATCCTCTCTCCGTATATTTCACTCCCTCTTCTCTCCTGCCTCCTTCCCTCCCCCTGCTTCACTCCCTCATCTCCTGCCTCCTTCCCTCCCCCTGTTTCACTCCCTCTTCTCTCCTCCCTCTCCCTATCTTACTTCATTTTCTCTCTCTCTTCCGTCCCCCTCGTTTCACTCCCTCTTTTCTCCTCCCTCCCTCTCCCCCTCCCTCCTTGTTTCATTCCATCCCTCCTCTCTCTCTCTCTCTCTCTCTCTCTCTCTCTCTCTCTCTCTCTCATTCTTTCCTGTCCTCTTGCTCCCTGTATTCTCCCCCTTCTCTCCCTTCCTCCATCCTCCCACTCTTCCTTCTCTCTCTTCTCTCCCTGCCTCCTCCCTCTCCCCCTTCCTTCTCTGTCCCCTCCCTCTCCCTCCTTCTCCCTCTCCCTCCAACCTTTTCCTTTTATTCCTGCCCCTCTCCCCCTTTGCCCTTCATGGCAGCGCCCTCCTTCAAGCCGCCATATTAGTACACCAACATCTGACGCCTCGCTAGCACCTACCACAACTGCAACCATAACCACCACTGCAACCACAACTACCACAACTGCAATCATGAGCCAACACTGCAACCACAATCACCACTGAAACCACAATCACCACTGCAACCACAGTCACAACCACCCATACAGCCATAATGACCAGTAAAGTTAGCTTTGTGTGCGCGTTACGAGCGAGCGAGCGTTTGTACATACGCCTATCATCATAATTTCATCTTGGTGTAAACTTTCAACATTTCTGATGAGGTAGTTGAACAATAAAAGAAGAATAATTGAGCTAAAATATTTATTTTCTCACGTTTTATCTCTGGATGCGCATATAGCGAGGCGCCGTAGCATTTATCACACACGCAATGTTCAGTTCTCTGCTCCCGCCTTGCCGTGTCAACGAACTGCGTCGGTAAACGCTTGGCTATTGACTGAATGATAAAACCCAGAAATGAGGCTATTACCCTTGCTGATTTCAACATTTACCTGCACCACCTTCAGTACGACTAAAAATATCATTCACACGACTACGACTACAATCACCACCATAACTGCAACCAAAACACCCACTAGCACTGCAGCCACCACCTCCACAACCATCACCACAATCGCTACCACACCTATCATTACCACCATCATGGCAACCAAACTTTCATTGCAACTAACGGCTACCTCCCTTCATCACTACAATTTAAACTACCAAAAAGCACTCAGAGAGCGCATACTTCCGCCAATGCCATTAAAAAGGATCTGAATCCGGATCCGTGGAGATATTGTGTGGAACACATAGGATCCGGATCCGCCCCCAAATTTAATCAAATGTTCCTTGACCCATGGCCCACTCTTCCAAAAATTTTTACTGAAATTCATTGAGAACTTTTGAAGATAATATACATACGATACGGATCCGGATCCGGATCCTCCCCCAAATTTAATCAATTCTTTCTTGGCCCATGGCCTACCCTTCCATCAAATTTCAATGAAATTCACAGAGAACATTTGGAGATATCGTCTGGACAAATAGACAGACAAACATAGGTGAAAACACAACCACCTCCAACTTCGTTGGCAGAGGTAACTATCGCTACCACCAGTACTCTAACACGCCCATATCATTATACGACTTACAACCGCAATAACTTCCGTCACCACAACTACCATCACCCAAAGTACCCCCACCACAACTGCCACCGTCACAACGACCACTGTCACAACTACCACCAACATAAGTACCACCACTCTTACTACCACCACCACAACCACACCAACAGAACTGTCACAATCACAACTACCATCATCTCAAATACCACCACCACACCTAACATAACCAATGCATCTACCAAGATAGCGACCAACCAAGCAGCCACAGCTTTTCCTATCCTACCACCACCCACCTCATCGCACGTATCCTGACCATTACCTCAACCCCCCAAACACCAGTGACTAACACAAGGCACATTACCATACCACAGCCTGGCTCGACATTACCCTACCATCACCACATCTACAAGAATAACATAACCGGGCCTTGATTCACAAATAAATTAATGTAAGATCAATTCCCTGTCTTGACTGGTAAAACAATTCTTAGCTACGAGGAGGAACAATATTGCTAGTAATTACGTTTGTGAATCTTTCCTGAGGACACGAGAACTTATCATCACCATCACCTGATGAATGATAAGAAACTTCTGCTGCTCACATCTCATAAACACAACTACCACATCAACACTGGATCAGCCACACCATTGCCACATTTTTTTTTTTTTTTTTTTTTTTTTTTGAGGCACGATGTCCGAATAGCATCCTTGTATTTGGGTTAGTAAAGAAGTTACGATTCACATTACCGGCAAGTATTTGAGATATAACTGTTATTCGGACATGTTTTTATTCAGCCAATCATCACCGACCTGTCAAGTGCATCTTCGCCTCGATATTAAAAAAAAAAAAAAAAAAAAAAAAAAAAAGACTAGTAATGCGAATAAACATAACATTAACAGATGAACCACTGTCATTTTCGAAAGTTATCTCAACAAAACGAATACTTAATTTGACTGAACAAAAACATCAGTACTGACAAACCAGGCAAACAGGCAACCTTGTGGCACTCCCAGCGTGACCATTCAAGCCACTATTGTCACTATCAACACAACGCTTTCAAAATAAAAACAGCTTTATCGCATCTGACTGACCTCTTTAGGCAGTAGTGACGTGACTCGGCGCAGAAATTTACACAAGGCCCAAATAGGAGCCATGGTAAGAGGAAGGGGTCACTACTATGACGTTCACGGCAAGGTCAGAGGTCATCTACTGAGCAATCTCTTCATGAAATGATGACCATTTTCGCTGGCAGTAGCTTGGTGGCCGGCGTCAGCTTCCATTCCCACACACCAGCCACCAGAGGCTGGCGCAAGTTACAATGCTTTTTATTTATATGACTGTTACAATCACTTTGGATGTCTACAGCTTTTATCAAGAGTAGGCAACTGTTATCTCATACACCTCTTTTTCTGACCTCCCCATCTGCTGCCCATTCCCAAGGCACTATGTTTCATTCCTCTCCTTTCATCCTTCACACTAATAATCATCAAATTAACTACACACAGCTCGGATTTCTGGTTCCTGCCAAAAACATTTGCCATTTCAGTCTCTCTTGAAACAACTGCTCTGCTTTCCCGTTTGTTTCACTCCCTTTCCATTGCTGTGCACTATCCTCTTTCTCTCTCTCTAACATGTGCTTGACTTCGAATCTCAGTTTATTTTCAGGATATACTAACATTATTAATGGTATATATATATATATATATATATATATATATATATATATATATATATATATATATATATATATATATATATATATACAGTGATGAGAGAGAGAGAGAGAGAGAGAGAGAGAGAGAGAAAAAAACGAAAAAGTAAGATGCACAGGGTGCTTTCATAGGCCAATGTCCGTCAACCCTGAAAATGTTTCTATAATTTTAGTGTTGGCAGACTATTCATCATCCCTTTCAGTCCGATGAGTGGCCTATGTTATGTTTTGTTTTTACTTCTTTCAACGGCAAATTCAGCTCGAAAAAATTAACAATCTGGACGAGTTTAGTACAGCTGACATTACCCTCTGTAGTAGGTGAGGCTATTTACAAAGCTGAATGAAATCATCTGAAAGTAAAATATATATATATATATATATATATATATATATATTCAAAAGCTAAAATTCTTATTATCTCCGTAAGTTTTTAATTAAGCTTATGGAGACTTTCCAGCTGGTGGGGTTTGATACAGGCGTCATGAACCACTTCACCACTATAGGATTCCTTCGCTTGGATCAAACTGACTGGGTTAAGCAGCAGAAACACTGTAACTAGTGACTTCCCCCACCCCCTCCAACTTCTTGAGAGAGAGAGAGAGAGAGAGAGAGAGAGAGAGAGAGAGAGAGAGAGAAAGTTTTATTACGAGTATTAAAAAAAAAAAAAATCATTTTTCTTTCTGTTTGCATGCGAACGTCATTCTCAAGCGTAATGATTGACTAATGAAACTCACTCGAACTAGTTAATCGATTCTAACTGAACCTACAGTATAGGCCTACATAACTAAGGCATGATCTGATAACCTGGATGAAATATAGACTTCAACCTAATTTAGATTAAGGTAGGCATGCTGTAAGTGATATTTATTCCTAGAAGGCCTCCGGGCAACTTTTAGAGATCATTCGTCACAAAGCAACGCGAAAATTAACGAGAAAGTATTCAAGAAACAACAGTAACTGGAAACAACTGCCTTACCAAGTAAAGGAATAGAACAATAGGAAACAGAGAGAAATAAATTTTTGAAGTACCTGCTGCTGCTTTTACTGCGGCGTTAAAACAATACAGTGGATAAATACATGTTTGTTTGTTTGTTTAAAGATTCCCTGCACCTGTAGTGCAGGCCGGGCCATACATTAGCCCAGTCAGTGGGGTATGGGCTGGTTAAATAACAGTAAGTGGGGAGGACAGGACCTGGGGATTGCCCAGCACACACGTCCTGTCTCCTGGCTGGCTTTGTGGTATGTGTGGACAAATACATTTATCAACACGACATATAAGAACTGTCCACTGAAGTAAGGCGGGTGCAAACTGGTCACTTCATGTTTTCTAAGCGACAGGAAATGTGAAAAATGACGGAGTGTCCCCTACTGATACTCAATTCAGTTTTCTGTTAACTGGTGATGAGAGTTTTCTCTCGGTCCAAACTAGGGTACACTGTTTCAGAATCTCTTCCCAATCGTCCCTCCTCATACTTTTGTGTAAACATGCTTCCCTTTGTATCACTGTTTTATCATGCAAGCAAATATTATTTCAACCTGTAGTTGACATTTTCTGTGTATGTGTCACATTCTATTTCCAATAAACCTTCAGTGACATCGTTTCCCATGGTCGGACTTATACTGGTAGGCTTAAAAAAAATTAAATAAAAAATTCTTTGATAAACAGCTAACATAAAATTTCAACCAGATGTCAGTATGGCAGTCTCTTCCTCTTTCATCCTTCCCTTCCTTCCTTCCTAGGACCATCTCATCCAATGTTTATCTTTTGGAGGCACGGACTAGGTGTGGACTAGGAGTCTGATTAGAGGAACGTTTAACTACATACATACATTCGCATGCAAACACATTCCTCACTAAGGTACTGCCACATGCCACGATGCCACAGTAGAACATAAATAAACGTTGCTGATGTATTGTCCATTTGCTAAATCTTAGTAATGACAAAACCGACTATTGTTGCCGATGTATTTTCCACTCATGTAACCTAAGTACAAATAAATGACCTATAAGAAAAATAAAATATCTTGGGCCTAAGGTTTGTCTCATTAGCCTCATTGAAACTATCCCTGACCAGAGCCAACCGTGAACCAGAATAAACCACAAACAAGAGTTATTTCCCACAGTATTATGTAATTTTTTCTATTGAGATGGTACACAACACATATATATCAACAGTTGCCAAAGATTACTATCAACAGAATCATCATTCCCGTGAAGATATCGGGTGTGGTACATGACATAGAAACCAGTTCGATACGCAGGGGGGTTGGGGGGAGGACCCTTGGAAATAGATTTTATCAGGAAGACTACAATGTGTTCGAAAAAGAGCTCAGAACAAATAGTTGTTGTTGTTGTTCTTTTTACGAGGAAAATGAGTTTGTTCATTTCAAAGATTATGATAATCCAGAAAGTGGATAAAACGTAGCATTCACTATTTTCATTTAAAAACAATGACTTAGGAGACAGTTCACTCGCAGCCTACTAGCGATGTTATCCCGTTATGAAGAAGGATCAAGGTGCTTAGTTCGTACTTTATTCCCCAAAGTTTATTACATGATGAATATTAGCCACCCTACCTTGATTCTGTGGTGAGAGTTAACGCTACGTAAACATTTTAACGTAGATTTTTACAAGTGGACAATACACCCCCCAGGTAGTGCAATATATTTTTCTGGCAGTTTTTGATGCGATTCGAATGTTTCTGACCTTCATTTTAGTCGGAAATGCCCCTCACCGAACACAATAAAACTAACCAAACCAAACCCAACATACCTAACCTATCATAAGGGAGTAATAATCAATTTCCGAATGGGGTAATGGGGGTTGTGATCCTTAGAGACTATACTATACGATAATGGTGCTAAATTCCAAAACTGCATATTGTCCACTCGTAAAATAATACCCATTTTAAATACAGCGACTTTATAAATGAAAGTCTCAGCTCTACTGCAAGTAAATTTAGAAAATATGCTTCCCTAGAGCTCTCGACTCGGGAGGGGGGGGGGGAATTTGTTGACATTATCATATCGTACATGTTTAATACAAAGACATTACTGATACTTGAAATGATGCATCCTGAACCTTCTGATATAAAAAAAATTAACTGAATATAGTTTCAAATTGGTTTGATTAGGGGAAAATTCCATGTGGCTAGGTTGATTCATCTCGCTAGGTTTGCTCAACTCGCCTCCACCTCCCCCCCCCCCACAATACGGGCTGCCATTGTCGACGGCGATGACCGCCTCCCCCCCTCCCTCCTCCTAACACACTTCCCTATTTCGAACACTGCCAGAAATAATGGAAGAGAAAGCACAAAAAATTGGAGAACGACCAAACAGCATGCTTATCAAAATGAGACAATCATTCACAAATCATCCAGACCTTCGAAATCCTGATTCCATTTCATAAACTCATCTGCACAACCACACTCCCACCCATATATATATATATATATATATATATATATATATAAGTGAACACTGCAGCCACTTTTGGGCCAAGGGGAACTTGGCCTGGTTCATCGTTTGTTTCGGGGATCATATCATTACTCTGCTAGGCACACGTGTTTTATATAGGGTATACAATATACACAGAATATGTATAGACTTAGACAGACCCACATACCGTGAGATATCAGTTGCCTAGTATCATGGGCTAAGGGGTTGCAGTTAACAGGATTTTTTTTCTTTTCCCATATTATTATCTTAAGGTATTCCATACTATCAATTACCTACGTGCTTAAATTCTCTTATTCCCTAATTTGTCCTAGCTCTTTCCTTCCTATAGCTTATTTAACTCTCCTTCCCTATCCCCTCCAACCTCACACGTCCCCTACACTTCATCCATACCGTCCCTCACTCCATACCTGCATACACTCCCTGCTCTCTCTCAGTCCGTGTTCTTCCTCACTCTAAATCCCCCCTCACTCCCCTCCCTTCCTCACCCTTGCTCTCCCTCACTCCTACGCTCCTTCACCCCAGTCCTCTTTCATCCCAGTCCTCCCTCACTCCAGTCCTTCTTTATTCCCAGTACACGTTCATTCTTTACTCTCCCTCACCCCCAACCTTCCCTCACCTCCTGCCGTCTCTCCCCACCACATTCACCATATTCCCTTTCCTAAACAATTTCTCTCCACTCTAACCTTACCCAGGTCTTTAAAATGGCAAACACATCCACGTATTAAACAAACTCACTCGCTCCCTGCACCAAGACTCACTCTCTCTCTCTCTTTCTCTCTCTCTCTCTCTCTCTCTCTCTCTCTCTATCTATCTATCTATCTATCTATCTATCTATCTATCCCCAATACACCTACAACACCTACAAATACGCAAGCCGGACGCACAACAGGGACATATATGGGTGCACAAAGGCTGCCCCACGTAAGCACTTTTATTGATAGAGAGTGTGAGTGGGGTGGCGTGGGTCTGACCGCCCTCACTATCTGGTGCCTTATGGGAGGGCGGTACACCTTGGCTTGTGGGTGGTCTCTCTCTCCACTCCCAAAGGACAATCACTGGAGCGTAAACATCATGCACCGCACCCGCTGTGAAGACTGTGATAAGGAAAAGTGATTCATATGCTAATACTCCTTGGGCTGAAGAGTGCATTGTCGGGGAGGCTACTGAACATTCCGGGCACAAGGTTATGATGGATGTTACGTCTCTCCACAACTCTGGCTTTAACCCCTTCATTTCGGTAGTTTGATTTATTCTTGCTACTTACAGACGATTTTATTCAGCTTCTGGGATATTTCTGGTAACGAAGGGATAAATCAATTCTACTTTACCTCTAGCTTCTCCAAATCCTACAAGACGGAAGATGGCACGAATTAAAGGAACAAGCTTCATCTGACTGAAAGGATTAATCAGGATATTTATTCACTGGCCAAACCACATAAGTCTGATGAACAAATACGAGACAAACTCAATACACGTGAACTATAAACACACAACCTGAGCCCTGAGCCACGAGACCACACAAAGCCAGAGAGACAAACACAGCACGCGGCGTGACATAAGGGCTCGTAAAAGGGCGGGTGGGGGAAACGCAAGAAAATACCGCAAAAAATGTTATGACTTCCTATTTTTTCTCCTCCTTTCACTCTTATCTTATCTTTGTTCGCCTGTCTTTTGTCCCCCCCTCCCTCTCTCTCTCTCTCTCATTCTGCCACGTGCCTACCATCTGCGGCGTTCACCATCCATTCCCTCTGTTCTGCCAAGGAGAGTGAGAAGCTACTGGGTGGATGGACAAGAAGGACGATGACTGAGAACATGATGTGGCCAAATTAAGAGAAGAAAAAACTAAGCAAAACACATAATAATTTCACTGTTATCACACAGAAAATAACATGCAATAAAACTAACATCAAACTCGTCCAATAATACCTGTACCTCTGTCTAGTAATCTATTTCCCTTCGCCTTTTGTCTGACTCTTTTCTTACTTCTGCAGACGAACACCGAAATACGGGCTACGTTTGAGACTGCACTGGCTGTAAGGAAAGGATGACTGAAATGGACTGAAAGAGTTCTGAATATTATAGATAATGACAATGTTTGGAGGAAGGCAGGAGGGAAAATGGAAAGCTGACGAAAAAGACATGACAGAGAGAGAGAGAGAGAGAGAGAGAGAGAGAGAGAGAGAGAGAGAGAGAGAGAGAGAGAGAGAGAGTTAATAAAAAAATACCGAGGTACTTTTTACATGTGAGTAACCCCTTCCATTTTTAAGTTAACCACTCTCCCTGCTCCATTAGGTTTAAAGCTTATCCTTCCTGACAGGCGACTCATATAATATTTCACGTCCACTCCTCTCACTCCTGCTCTCCCACTTTCTAACATGTATTTCTACTCTGAGGAGGGAAAAAATCTGATGGTTACTAATGTTACACGGCTTATATATTACTTTTTTTGAGAGACAGAGAGAGAGAGAGAGTGATGGTTGCTAATGTTACACGGCTTATATATTACTTTTTTTTTTTTTTTTGGAGAGAGAGAGAGAGAGAGAGAGAGAGAGAGAGAGATTAAATGTGATGAGTTATAGGTTACAAGGGAGTCGAGTGTGCGGGGAAGGATAGGCCTCTCCCTGTAACGCTTTCTTGAGTTCTGCACAACACTGAATGTTTATACTTTTATCGTCACTCACACTTCCAACAAAGACTGCATAATTTCACCACCGCAAAAATTAAGGTAAGAAATAGGGCACGACAACAAAATAAGTCCTGAAATGACGTGAATGCATTTACGGTACGTAGATGCTTTATAAATACTTTCCTCG
This sequence comes from Coenobita brevimanus, assembly GCF_032717465.1. Lineage (NCBI taxonomy): Eukaryota > Metazoa > Arthropoda > Malacostraca > Decapoda > Coenobitidae > Coenobita > Coenobita brevimanus. The sequence continues at coordinate 20,163,065 of NC_137045.1, read as the reverse complement.
GTCTAACATGCACAAAATAATTACCGTATTGTTCCTCTAGCGAGAACTGTTGGTTTTGGCAAGAAGAACAAGAGAAGTGGGAAGGCTCTGCCCTCTGTTCGTTTCTGTCCTCGTTTCTTTGTTTTTATTCCTCCAGCAAATGAAAATCTTCGCTACGTCAGACTTAATCGTATAAATCAACGTGATGAATTTCAACTGATTCGCAGAGCATAATTCCTCATTTACACGATCACAAAACAATGGACTCAAGGTGGTATCGAAGTGGCTCTAAATTTTCGTAAGACCTCTTCCTTCGATATTTATTCTGAACATTTCACCTTAATACAACTTTGCATGCTGCAGATGAAAATTATATTAACATCAAATCGAAATAAATGCCATACAAGAGAATGTCAAGAAGAAATATACAAAGTACATTATAAACAAAAGATGCTACGACGCCGCCTCCGCCGCCTAGAATACGACCATCAGATTGCAGTACAGAGATGAGCCATATAACTGAGTGGTTGGGAAAGCAGGATGGGTACGACATAGGCTTCATTCCAGCATCTCAATATATTGCTTTTCTACAACACTATACCTTGCCACAGAAATTCTTACACTCTTATATGTTAATGGATAAGTTCCAAAGAAATTTATGAACATTAGGTCAAACTATTACTTTCAGTATGAATATAATGTATTTCTGCTACCTCCAGACTATTTTACCCAACTTAAGACCTGTGATACAGAATTAAATTAGTTTTATCTAACCGCTCCAGTTCGATGAGGCTTAGGCTGATTAAAATCGCCTAGAGATGATGTGGTAATGGTAAAGGTGGAAGCAGACACCATGAGGCGATTACCCGCGTGCTTTTCTCTGGAATTTAGGCCTTTTAACTTGTGGCAAGTTTTTCATCCACACAGCGTGTTACCTAAGGTATTGTATACATTTTACCTACCAACTAACAAAGGGTGGGTGGGCACTTCGGTTGAGTGGCACCAGCTGCCGCACGCAAGGCCAAGTCCGACTGGGCCATACCCGCACCACGATCTGAACACTGACGCTATCAGGTCGGCAGCTTAGTGGCTGGCTTACCACTGGGCCACCGCCACGGAGATGGCAAGATGGCAAGGGGGGAAAAGGCACCGTAATGAAGACGTTAAGTTTCAGTCATTTAACTGTCTTATGTTCAGGATAACACAGTATTCTATTTCAGCCAGCGCCAGACGAAATGATTCACAGTCATGGTAGCCTGGGTTATGAATGTCATCCTTAACCCGCTCATGGTCGCTGCAACTCGAGCTGGGTTTTGTCATCCTCTGACTTATAATGTGATTTTAATAAAAGCATATCTCGTTAAAAATTATAAAAAATATATATAAAATCCTCCCTGGACGGACCTACTGTAAACCGACTAAAATCGCTGCTCCTGCATTGATCTTCTTACTGTAGATATGACCACTGCTGAAATTAGATCATATAACGAGACTGGACCTGAACTGACCTAAGCCTCAAACGATGTGAAGGACCTGAATGGACCTAAACGACCTCAGTGGATCAAAGTTTACTTACACAGGTCTAACTGGACATGAAATGCCATAAACTGACCTGAAACGACCTGACTAGTTTGATCTGAATGTGACGGGCCTACGTGAAACTGCAGTGGCCATTAAGAATCTGAAAGGATCTAACTGGTCGAGTTGACCCAACTGGTTTTTAAAGACCCTACTGAATCTGAACTGACCTGACTGAGCCGGAATAGATGTGAAGGACGTGAAGGAATATGAGATTACCTGAACGGATATAACTATGTCTGAGTGGTTCTGAACTGAATTTACTTAGCCGAAATCAACCTGACTGGACCTGCCCTGACATAAACGGGTTTTACTTGCCATGAATGAGTCTGAATATGGATGAAATGACCTTAGCCCATTTTACAGGCGCTTCTGGTCGCTATACGTGCTCTGCTGGGGGCGTGGCGACGAAAACTCACCGTCGAAGGGGGACGGGAACACCACCTCAGAGGACATCATTCTGGATTAAATTTAGAATGACAAATATTGGGCTCCGATGGGTCTGCATGCAAAGTTTCGTTAAAAATGATTGTCACGAATCGGAGTGTTGTTACATACATACATACTTACATACAAAATCAGCGTTCACAGTATACATTCCACTAACGTCAGATTATTTTATTCAGCTGGATGTGTATAACCGCCTAAACATTTATACATTTACGGAGCAGCAGCTACGGTACCGGTTCTTAAAATGTATCTAGGGTGCACAAAAATACTAAAGGTCAGTAAAAATAGCACTTTCTTACTTTTTTCCTTTTTTTCTTTTTTCGTGGCACTTGGATGATGTCTGCGAGGTCGTGAAGGAGGCGTGTCGGGTCGGCCTCAGTTTGTTTTCCTTGTGTTATTTTGGAGGGACTGACGCCACCCTCTCGTAAATCTAATTCCACCTATTTAGCTCTAACTCCCCTTATCTCTCTCTCTCTCTCTCTCTCTCTCTCTCTCTCTCTCTCTCTCTCCAATTTTTACTTCTTTCTACACAGCCTTCACACTTTAATTCTCTATCTTTTCTACCTCAGCCTTCACTCTAAGTTCTGTTTCTCACTTTTATTCTCTCTCTCTCTCTCTCTCTCTCTCTCTCTCTCTCTCTCTCTCCCTCTCTCATGGGCACTAGCATACAAACATCACTCTCCCTTTTCTCCCTCAGCCACAAACACTCCCACTCTATTAGTCTGGCCTTCATATACGTTTAGCACACTTTTAACCACTCATATATATTTCTTCACAAAACAAAAATACCCTCTCCCTTCAGTCCCTTTTAGTATGATGACTTTTTTCGGTTTAGTCTTGTTACCTCTGAATGATATTACTTTTTATGAATTCCTTTTAGTGAAATTTTAACAATATACCAATATGGAGAGCAAGAGACTGACGAGGAGAGTTTATGCGAGTAAGGTGGAGGGGGGAAGAGGGAGAGGGAGGCCAAGGATGTGACAGAGGGATGGAGTGGAGAGGTATATGAGAGAGGGGGGTGTGGGTGGGAGCTGGGCAGTGAAATGGTGGGGGACAGGGCGACATGAAGGCGATTTGTTTGTGCCCACCCCTTACGGGATTAAGGCGTCTGGCAATAGGTAGATAGACAGAACTTAGCTTTTCCTTTACGAAGTCTTTTTTATTAGCAGAGTCTGACTACTACAGACAATATAATTCAGATTTGGAAGGAACTCTTGAACAATAATAATAATCTTCACTCTTTCATCATTTGGGATATCGTCTACCGTGAATAATACCAACACACGGTAGCAAGTACTGATTTCCTAAAGAGGGCATCGTATGGTAAAGGTTATGGTCTCTTCCTAACTGTACTTCATAATAGCTTTTCACACAAACTCTCTCCTGAATAAACTTGTCTGCACACATACACGAAGCATAATTTGTGTCTGCTTTATTGGCATTCCATTTCATATCAGTGACACCCCCTTACCTACTCTCCACCATTCCTATCATTTTAACCACAATTACTACCACCATTACAAGCACTACAGCCTCGACTACCACCACTAGCACTAGCACTGCAACTACAACCACTGCCACTCGAAGAGAACCGCTACAACTGTTCCACAAAGGTATTCATTCGTACCACAACCACCATAGGCACTACCAACATAACTACCACTGCAACCACAACTGCCACCATCAACACTAACACTACAACTACAACAACTACCAAGCTACGATAACCACAACAACCACTACACAACCATCAAACTGCCTCAACTGCCACTATAATTTTCCACCTAACTACCTGGGTACACCCTGCCTTTCACTCTCTGCAACTCTCTCCCACCCTATATACACCTCTCCTCCGTATAACACCCCCTCTCCCTTCCTACACTTATCCTCCCTACTAAATTCCCCTCCCGACGTACACTTCTTCCTACAATACCCCCTTACCTTGCCTACAACTGTCTTTCTCCCTTCAGTGTTCTCTTACTGTACCCACACTACACCTCTCCTCTTTGCAACACGCCCCCACCGTCTAGAGCTCTCCTTGTAAGCTCCTATACTTTACCTACAGGGCTCTCTCACTCTGCCAGCAATTCTCCTTCTCCCGTCAGCACCCCCTCACCCTGCCTATCCCACAGCTCTCCCAGGGCACTCTGTCTCAACCCAGCATTTACTGACATCAAACCAATTTGCTGGGCAGTCCTCGCACGAGACACACCCGCCCACCCATCCACCATCACCAGGGGACAGCAGGAGGGTACGAAAGTGTGCATTACAGCAGGGTACACGAGGAGGTCACAACAAAGGGGTACAAGACGGTTTACATCCTCATTAATCATTGTCCTGACTCTCTCTCAGAACGCAAGGAAAATATAGTCCAGAAAAAAAAAAAAACAGCCCAAAATGGAAGCTTCGGTATGCATTACAGGAAGACACACACACACACACACACACACACACACACACACACACACACACACACACACACACACACACACACACACACACACACACACACACACACACAGGGGAGGAACTCGTAGGCTCACGTGCGCACAAAAGTAAGCAAAAAAAAAAAAAATCAGAAAAATGAGTACCGTAAACCAGTAAGAACAACCACCAACATGTCCTGGTGTCTGTTCAGAAGGGCTCATTAACACCTTCAACCCGTGGACGTGATACTAGTCCTATTTTTGCTATCTGCACACGGTTTTATTCGGTTAAGGAGTGGTTTTTCTGCAAGGATTAGATATGTTACAGCGGGTTATCTTTAGCTCTGTCACTAGCAGGGGGCTCTACCAAGCTGAGTAAAACATTCAGGCAGCAGCAAGAATTATATAAAAACACGTGCTGTACCAGGGGAAAGAGGTTAACCCCTTTGTTGAGGCATGCCTTCCTGAACTGAGTGAAATCGCCTGTCGCCAGCCGTACTGAAGCGAGAAGTTGGCAAATACCACACTAAGAATTCAGCTGTTGGCCTTTGACACACCTGCTGCTGCTGTTTGTCTGAGCAAAATAAAATCGTTTAAAGATAATCAGTAAAGGACAAAGTTCGTAAGACACAGTATGCATGTTAAATGGAAAAAAAAGTTGAATACGCACAAAGGTTATTAAAATGCAAAAACATGATTAAGTAGGATGCGGAGATAAGTACAAGAACGTTTAAGAGGTAAGAGATCAAGAGGTGTAAACTAACGATACTGCACACTAACTAACTACAACACCAAACGATAAGGAGTTCTGAGTGCAATGTTGGGTAAGAAAAGGGAGAAGAAACTGCAGCACGAGAACAGCAATACTGAAAAAAGGGACCACATTGTGTATAATGGATAAGTAGCTATTTTATTAAACTAGAATGAAGGTCCAGAGAGAGAGAGGGAGAGAGAGAGAATGTTACTCTACGGCACCCTCATTATTATTTATATATATGTATGTATTTACTGTGTATATATTTGTAGAATATACTCGGTATATATATATATATATATATATATATATATATATATATATATATATATATATATATATATATATATATATATATATATATATATATATATATATATATATATATATATCTGGAGCCTCAGTGGTATAGTGTGCGTTTTCGCACAAGGGAGAACAAGGGTTCGTGCCCCGCCAGGATAATAAACTTTGGGAGTATTCACCCGGCCACGTACTGCTTTGGCGGACATAAGGGGTGCTATGCTTGAACCAGTGTTACATACTATAAAGTATGCTTGCACCCAGTTGGCTTGCGTGGACCGATTACACTTGGTTCACAGACTACACACACATCCAAAGCCACTCCAACATTACAATCACACTTACTAGCACTTCTCACTCTACATTCAATCTCTACCGGACAGCCTAAGCCACTTGGTAGAGATACATAGGCTGTATCATCCCCACTTCGGTCGGGATAGGCCGGTCCTGCAGTGGACACTCAAACGGCTGATGATGATGATGATGATGATATATATATATATATATATATATATATATATATATATATATATATATATATTCAGGGTTATATATATATATATATATATATATATATATATATATATATATATATATATATATATATATATATATATATATATATATATATATATATATTCAGGGTTTCCCCCCAAAATGTACTTACTCTTTGATTGCCCATTACTCATACAATTTTTTTTGTTTTTTTTTGTTTCAGGTGCAACTAACGTGAAATAATGACAGACGTACGACTAACTTTTGAAGAAAGAAAATTTGTTATAAAGTGCTACTGGAAGTAGGAAAACGTCACGGAAGAGCAAAGACAATTTAGAAGACAGTTTCACAAAGATCCACCAACGCGACGCACCATTACTCGCATCAAAAGTTTGAAGCAAATGGAACTGTACACGACGTCCATAAGCAACGTTCTGGAAGACCACGGACATCCACCAGCCCCGCAAGAGAAGAACAACTGCTGGAAACCCTCCTCCGATCCCCACAGAAATCCATACGACAATCGGCTCGTGAGATAGGAATCCCAAAATCGAGCGTCCATCGCATGTTGAAACGAGTTCACTGGAAAAGTTACAAATTTTCTTTCTTCAAAAGTTAGTCATACGTCTGCCATTATTTCACGTTAAATGCACCTGAAAAAAAAAAAATGTATCAGTAATGGGCGGTCAAAGAGTGAGTACATTTTTCTGGGACACCCTGTATAGTAGAGAGAGAGAGAGAGAGAGAGTCAGTTAGAATATCTAAAAAGGACATTGTTTCTCAGTCATAAGGCTAAAGACAATTGTACAAATCAAATTACTGGAATAGCCTCTCATCCCCTGACCTGCTGGCCTTCAGACATTTCCTCCTCTGAGATGGTAAGGCGCGTCCACACGTGTCCTCGAACATGTGTTGACAACACAGCTGGCAACATATTTGGATACATGTATGCAGCAGTATTTGGACACATGTATGCAAACATATTTCAGTGCAGCTTCTATCTTACTGGCAGGAGAGGTGATGAGATAAGTGTGCCCATACGAGGCTGCTGAGACTTTATCATTATGCTGCCAACATGATCTGGACGCTGCTGTTTCGGGCATGTCTGTAGCTTGCTCGTTATTATGATGTTTGCAAGTTACCAGCACTTGTTCCGGCACACGTGTGGGCGCGCCCGATCTCTTCATCAAAACACTGCTTAAACGGCCCTCACAGTTAAAATGTGGCAATAACGGTTAAAATATGAAGTGCGATAGTATAAAAACTGTAGAGCTAAGATAAATATCTGTTATAAAGCTGCACATGCAAAAAAAAAAAAAAACGAAGAAATTTATAAAAACTGAGAAATATACCCGAACTCGGTAGTAAAAATACTCAACGGGAAACCATACCGTAAAAAATTCATTAGAAACAAACTTACTCTGGACGACCTGTCATGGTTTTGGATGTAAATTGAAATGAGATGGATTAACTTTTGTGACATAGAGTAAACCAAAGAATAAAAAGGGCATGTGGAATTTAGTACCTGGCACAGTTACTTGGCTGGTTACAAGTATCCTTCAGTGTAGTTACTCGCTGATATTCTGACAAACGGATTTAGTGTCACTTGCTCTCTTCTAGAGGGAATGTCGCAAAACACACACACACACGGGTCACAAAGCAACCACAAGAGCGTCTCCTCCTGATCTGTCTGGATCGACGCGATGGTCGAATGAAAATGAGTGCATTAAACTTTGTGGGCTCTCACCACTTCACTTGGATGACGTGTTTTCATTTCCCTCTTGATACTTACTGATGATTCTACTCAGTCAATGGGATTTCTGGTAACTGAGGTATTAACGGAGTTTATATATATTACCTCCAGTCTGAAAAGTCGCTCCTGCTATGAGATGAATAAATGTCTGTAGAGAGTAAGAAAAAATGAAAGTGGTAAAGACGTCTGCCCGGATGGTTGCAATGTTGCAATCAGCGCTGCCTGCAAAGACCTTCGCTTGAAAAACCTAACCTCATTTCATTCATTTGACAATAAAACTACGCTTAACACAGCGTGAATTGACTTGAATTCGCCAAGACAGAGTAAATTCGGGTCATCTTGGTCATTAAAGTTTATTTCCTCAATCCCACTGCAATAATTCTAACATTTTTTATGGCTCGGCTCGCTCCAATTGGTCTGACTCGTTTCTACTGGGCCCGAATCAAATCGTCTTGGCCTCTTTTAAAATTTCAAAATGATTGGTCAAGTCATAGTATGTTTTTAAAATGGCAAAATAGATTCAAGGAGTAACAGAGCAAGGTCTGACCCTGGATACTGTCTCATTCTACCATCTGGTCACATTCTTGTTGGTTTAGGAGACTCCGTAAAGCCTCTTCCTCAGCGATTTTATCTGCACAGTATACCTCATCATCTTGTATATTACTGATGCAAACGACATACCAATACACACACACACACACACACACACACACACACACACACACATATATATATATATATCAAGGTATACTAGGCAATGTCAGCGGCTAGGAAGGAGTGGTAGGAGTTCTACACAAATGACAATACAATTCTTTATATTCATTGTCATTATATGCTGCAGGCTCCAAGTATCACTTGCGACTTTACCATCAAGCTATGTAGCTGTATGCCGAAAATGCACTCTTATTTCTTCTTTTTTTCTTTTTTTTTTTTTTTTTGCCACCAGACGATTAAAAGAAAGACTTTTACCAAGACATGGGTTACAGAATGCTGTACACCCTCCAGTTCAAAAGTCGCTCCTAAACTGACTGAAACTGTTTGGAGATAAGCAGTATTATAGTATAATATACGTCGATGGGCTGAAAAAGCTAAAATGAAGCGGTTACCTGGAGCACTGTGGAGAATGCGTCATGGAAAGGGGATGTCGAAGGAGGAGATATCATACACCTTAGACATCACAGGATACTCTATAACCAAAAGGGGGATGGGGTAAGGGGAGGAAGGACATTCCGCTGGGAAAATGTCAGGAACGGAATATGTCCATGGGAGAAACTGTCCTACACTCCTCTATCTAGCCATCAATAAACAATCTAATCGTATAGGAACATCCATCAATCTTCAACATATGGTGATGGCATTCTTTACACATAAAGAAGAGTTTGCCCCAGTTCAGAAAAAAAAAAAAAAAATCGTACTAAAACAGGATAATGCATCCTTTCCTGACTAAGCTGCCACGCAGTACATCCTTCTGAGCGAGTTATGGAATCCTGCTTGAAATCGACGAGCATCACTCAAGAAACAAATTCACCCAATCACCATCCACTCCCCATCCCCCCACCCTCAATCACACCCGGATCTAAAGGCCAGGGATCAGAAATCACATAAAGAGTAAATCCTAGCTATACTGCCTCAGACACTGACATGTGTGCATACTGAGTGGCACTGGATGATGTGCTTTCTTCCTACTTTGTAAACATCATTTACGTTGCTAACTCTCTCTCTCTCTCTCTCTCTCTCTCTCTCTCTCTCTCTCTAATCAGCCGTTTGGGTGTCCACTGCAGGACAGGTCTATCCCTACCGAAGTTGGGACGATACGGCCTATGTATCTCTACCAAGTGGCTTAAGCTGTCTGGTAGAGATTGTATGTAGGGTTAGAAGTGCTTGTAGTGTTGGAGTGGCTTTGGATATGTGTGTAGTCTGTGAACCAAGTGTAATCGGCCCACGCAAGCCAACTGGATGCAAGCATACTTTATAGTATGCGACACTGGTTCAACCACACACCACCCCTTATGTCCGCAAAAGCAGTACGTGGCCGGAAGAACGTTCCCAAACTTTATTACCCTGGCAGGGCGCGAACCCTCGTTTTCCCATGTACGAAAACGCACAGTCAACCACTGTACCACAGAGGCACCATATATATATATATATATATATATATATATATATACACGAGTATATATCTGTCTATCTATCTACCTATGTTTGTGCTTTGTAACAAACCCCGTCCCTGTATACGCCAGCTGTCCCGTCCCCAGTCCTGCCTGCCCGCGTCTCAATGCCTCAGTACCTGCTTGATCACATGACCTCTGGCTTAGCGAGGAGATCATGAACAGTGTACACCACACGTAAACGCACACGTACACATGTAAATATGTGCCATCTGCATGCTTACACACGCATGGATTGTCGGCATAAACATATTTAATGTTTATTTATTATTTTATTTAATTATTTGTTTACTGCACCGGTAGCCTAGTGTGAACTTTTAAATGCGAGATACCTCTACATCAACAATGGTTTTACAGTTATTCCCCCTCTGTCTGAACTCAGCACTTCTCTTCGCAGCCAGTACATAAGGGAATCACTAATTAATTGTTATCCTTACAAATCAAAGGCACTGAGAATGAAACCGAGATCAGATGGGACGTTCGTATGCTGTTTGACACATTACATCGTCTACCGTACTACAAAAACGTCTTCTGTATTGTATTATTACCACCAACTAACTGGATTCAGCTTACGGTAGATTCCTCAAGGGTAAAGGAGTTAAGAAAGGCCGTACCTAACCCCTTTACATTGAAACGATCTCTCCTAAACCTAGCAATACTCCTGGAGGCAATAAGATATACAAATCTCTCTCTCTCTCTCTCTCTCTCTCTCTCTCTCTCTCTCTCTCTCTCTCTCTCTCTCTCTCTCTCTCTCTCTCTCTCCACAAAAGCAATAGTGTGAAACGAAGCGTATTAGACAAAGCATCACACACACAGACAACAATGGACACTCCTGCAATCTCCTCTTACACAATCACAGTCGCATTAACCCATTCAGCCCCAGGACGTCTCTTTCGTTTCATATTTTCTATCTTCAGACGATTTTGTTTAGCTATGGGGTGGTTTTTCGGCCTGGCGGGGCTAACACAGCTGAGACTAACCCCTTTTTCAACACGGGAGATCTTTCCAGTGTCACATAAAATCATCTATAAGTAGCAAGAATAAGCGAAGGTATAGCATCCTCAGACTCAAAGAATTAGCTTCACATGGAAACAAATATTAAAAATGGAGAATTAACACCAAAGAATGTAAAAATCAAAAGAACAGATTATCATAAAAAAACAATGTTAGTGAAAGGTCTAGAATACAAAATAAGAGAAAAAAAAAATGTAAAGAAACACCCGAAATGCAAAATATACAGCCTCTCACTACCTTACAGAAGCAATATTATCAAAATTGTTTACTCGAAATACTATACCACTACCACAGATTATGAAACAGGGGAAAATGATGTAAGGCAGAAAAGAGGGGAAAATAATAAACGTTTGAAAGTCTTATAAGTATAGGCAGTGTACGTAGAAAACTGAAAAAAAATATCAGTGCAAAAAGCTCACAAGTCATATACACATCCGTCAAGGAGAAAAAAAAAAAATCAGAAAAAAGTGATATAAAAGTATTCAGAAGTCGTAAAAATCTATGTATCAGATAAAAAATGGTAACAACTATCCAAAAGCGGTATAAATATTTCCGTATCACCCTAACAACCCAATATTACCTAACGTATATCCCGACTCCTATAGCGGCCTCAAGGTCACTCCAAATTGCACACGTAATTCTGTAACTTATCGCTGAATACCGTCACACTCCACACGCACACGCACACTCACTCAAACGCACATCAACTCGAAAAAACTCTCTCTCTCTCTCTCTCTCTCTCTCACACACACACACACACACACACACACGTAAGTGACCTTATACACGCACACATTAATATAGCCAAGGACACATTATCCAAACAGCACTTACATACAACAGCGCGCACACACACACACACACACACACACACACACACACACACACACACACACACACACACACACACACACACACACACACACACGCAATTTCACGGCAGCTTAGAAACAACCTGCCCTCTCTCTCTCTCTCTCTCTCTCTCTCTCTCTCTCTCTCTCTCTCTCTCTCTCTCTCTCTCTCTCTCTCTCTCTCTCTCTCTCTCTCTCAATTGATAACAGTGGTGCCTAATGACCGTCTACTTATCTACGGCAGTGGGATGGTGAACACCTGATGCGGACAATAACGTAAGTTTTGGGGGGCATTCCTTACTCTATCTGACATTCCATTATTTAATACAGATCTTGAATACAGGAGCAGTATAAAGTAGATCGAACCCGAGTCAAACTGTCAGAAGCCATCATCATCATCATCATCATCATCATCATCATCATCATCATCATCATCACCACCCTTACCCTGATCTTAAGATGGTGTGAGGTTAATAAAAAAATGATGATAATGATGATGATGATGTTGCTGCTGCTGATGATGATGATAATAATAATAATAATAATAATAATAATAATAATAAAGATGATGAAGACGAAGAAGATACCACACTCAAACCACCATTCTCCAGCTTGTCGCTTGGGCAATAACTGTTTATATGAGCAAACTGCACTGCGCATATTCTTACACAGAAGTTGTTCTTTGCAGCGATTACATTTTCAGGCCGAGGCAAAAATGATCCACTCACACAATAGGATAAAGAAGTACTGATAAATAAATACATATATAAACTCCGGCAATAATTTGATCTGATGTTTGTGGAAAAGACCATGTATCTATGTATCTCTCTGTATCTTCGTGTATCCGTCTGTCTGTCTATCAGTTTAACTTCTTACTATTCTGCTCACGTCTCTGAATACTAGGCGGACAAGAAGCTCAAGATACTGTGCTCTGAGATATGACACCTCTCTTCTTTGTGTGTGTGTGTGTGTGTGTGTGTGTGTGTGTGTGTGTGTGTGTGTGTGTGTGTGTGTGTGTGTGTGTGTGTGTGTGTGTGTGTGTGTGTGTGTGTGTGTGTGTGTGTGTGTGTGTGTGTGTGTGTGTGTGTGTGTGTGTGTGTGTGTGTACCGGATTCACGGTTAACAGGCCGAACCATTTAGGAGCCGCAAGCGTCAAAGCAACAAGCTTTATCCCGGAAATGAAACGCAAAATATGACGACTATTTTTTCATTATTCACAATACCAACAGTTAGGCTTAAGGTGTAACCAAAATTCAGCATAAAAAAAATCTATCGTTAAAGCAGAGGACTTTGCACTAATTCACCACCTCCGAGAGGGTAAATAACTAAGATGGGAAGGGTGGATTGAGGGAGGAAGGCGAAAAAATCACTAATAAAAATCATCATCATCATCATCATCATAATAACACTAATCTAATCCAATGCACAGGGGCCATTAACAAGTTTTTTGGCAACGATCCACAACAGTCGGTATCATATCGCTGTAGCCTACCCACTTTTATTAGTAGAAGAACAGGAAAATGGCCATGAAATAATATTAAAGAAACATTTGCTGAGATGCTGTACTAAAACTTGACTGTATTCGTACAGCTGATGGTTAAAGACGAGATGGAAACTTTAGTGCGGAGGAGAACAGCCGATATCAGTTAGGTTATCCTGGCGGAGATGGTGTGCAGTTATTCATGGTATGGCATAATGGCGCACTGCCTCCCACTTATCGTCCGCAAAGTGACCCAGGTTAAGTGGGCCAGCGAGGCAGCCCTGAGGTACTTACCCAAGGGTGCATGTTGCCTGAGTGGTGGACCCCCACCAGGTGCCCCCGGGGTCCCTCTATTCTCGACATCTAGAGGTGAGGCCAGACACCATTCCTAACACAACTCCCTCCGTGTTTGTTGATTCTGTCAAGGAAGGTCTTCACTCACATTCACTACCTCGTTGGGATGAATCACCTATAGCTGGTTTATTTTCACATGACGGAACTGGGTCATTCCCACAACTTGAAAATTCCTTGGTTACTCCTGTAGCTAAATCGACACCCCAATCTGAGTACATTGGCCATCAAATGAGCTGAAGAGTTAGCAGTTTTTACCACGTTAGATCAAACGCACTAACGTGTTAATGACCAATGTAGGCATTTAATAAAACGTCAAACACTTCCTTTGATACAACAGGTTGTTGTCTACATGCCTCTTCATTATTTAAGATGATCTTCAATTTCCAAAGCATGCATTCCAGTCTGTTCCTTTATATATTTGGGAAATATCTGAAGTGAGTCACTCAGCAAACAGTGTGAGAGGCGGTATATATATTATAGGCTCGCCTGAGATACTCCTCCGTTATGCTGACGAGAGCTACAATTCGCCTGCAGCACCTGTGTGACTGGTTCAGTGCTGCTGATGAACACAACAACACCCGGCAGTTCTGGTCACATCACTACAAACACCCGGATCACTTGTCAATGATTCTACACGTGTACTAGCCCATGCGCTGTCGTCGGTGCACGTCATTCAGGCTAATACCTGAATATTTGGTATAAATGACAGAAGTCCCACCACTCAGAGTAAAAAAAAAAAAAATCTAGAGTAACACACTCCATGCTGCTGGCAGATATAAGAAATTCACATGAGGTAAAACCAGATGATTCTGTTCAGTCGAGAGAAATCAAAACAATCAAAGGGTTAATTAAAGACACAAAGACACTGAACACAGGACCCGTCGCTTTGCTTTGTTCTTTGATAAATCCTGATTAGGTATTACTGGCACTGATGCCGATCTTTCTGTCGGTGATGGCGATTACAGGCAATAAAGGAAATACCGACAATAATGCACATATATATAACACTTCCACATTCGCATAAATCCAGGTAAGCACTCCACCACGAGTTATGGGCGGGGTGTGGCTGGGAGTGGGAGTCAATTGAAGGCAATGGGCTGAGATGGCCGAGATTTGGGCAGGTATGCGGGTGAGGAGGGCGGGGTTGAGAGCAAAACAGGGCGGGATGGAACAAATTATGGGCGGACAGGGTGAAGACGGCCGATAAGTGATAGGTGGTGGATGAGGAGAGAAAGTGTGGCCTGGTGAAAATGAGAAGGAATACCGGATTGACGGTGGGTACGTGGGAGCTATTTATGGGTGTAAGATTGGGTGGACACGGGCAGCTAGTGGGCGGACGCGGGTGGACTGAGGGTGGGCGGGCGGCTGTCTCCCCACACCCTCGCGGCGCCACTACTAAAGTCAGCTGACAGGGGAGGAGGTGTGTGTGAAGGGGGGCGGGGGAGTGACGGTGCGAGGGAGGAGGGAGGCGTGAGAGGGAGGGGTGGAGGAAACAGACTGCGAGGGACTGACGAAGGGAGGGAGGGAGGGAGGGAGAGACGGAAAGGGGTTAACACAAATAAGAAAATAGGGAAACGAGAGGAAGCGTGGATTAAGAAGAGAGAGAGAGAGAGAGAGAGAGAGAGAGAGAGAGGGGGGCGAAGTGCAGTGCAGAAGCAAGTAAAGAGGTAGGAAATGACAGAGATAAGGGAGAAAGGGAGGAAGAGGGTGAGATGCAGCGAGAAGTGAGGGAGAGAGAGCTAACAGTGGGAAAGGAAAATTATGAACGATGAAAAGAGGCTCAAAGAACAGAAAAAGAGACGCTGGGTTAGATGCACAGAGGGAAGAAGAAATAAGGAAAACAAGAGGGATAGAAGAGAATTAAAGAACAGGATGAGAGGATAGGATGGGGGATCAGAGAAGAGTGAGGGAGATGAGACAAAGGCAATGGTGAGAGAAGAAGCGGAGGAGAGAGTGAGAAGAGAGGAACAGAGCGATGAGAAAGGATGAAGAGGAAAGGAAATGACAACACACAAGGAGATGAAAAACTAAATAAGCGGAGGAAGAATCGAGAGAGAGAGAGAGAGAGAGAGAGAGAGAGAGAGAGAGAGGAAAAGGCTTTATCAAACGACGCAGAAAAAGATAAAACTCAACAACATTAAAGACAAAAAAGGCACAAAAAACAGCAGCAGTGACAAGCAATTTAAAACTCCCGAGCATCATAACCCTAAAAAAGGTACTATAAAAAAAAAGGTCCCCCAAAAAGGGTACAGGAGCGGAAGAGGGAGTGGATGGGGGCAACAATTATTAACCCATATCCTATTCACTCCCTTTACACTCTCAGCTTGCCTAACATCATCAAGAGTTAGCTAGATCAGAACACTAAAGTTACCCAAATCATGAGTGGTATAATGGTAACACAATTAACACACAAAGGCTCATGCTCTATACTTACCGTCAATATTATCATCTTGTCCAGTCAAAGGACATACTAGAGTTGTCGCCACCGTGAGAAGGTTAATTTTCGCCTTCGTTTCGTTATGAATTTATCAGCGTTCATTAAGTCATCCTGTATTATTTTTCTCTCTTTTCCTGGTGAGGTTTTGCGATATGGAGTCTCTCTCTCTCTCTCTCTCTCTCTCTCTCTCTCTCTCTCTCTCTCTCTCTCTCTCTCCCAAACACCTCGCTCCTCAGACTTTCTCTCCTTTACACTTTTCCTCTCCATCCTTCTCACTTTCGTCTGTGTGCGTGAATGTCTGTCTCTCATTATTTCCACTACCCCTTCTCCTCCCTCCCCCCCTCCCCCCCTCGACCTTGCGCACTCCCCATCACCACTTCCTTGCTTCAACCCGGAAATAAGCAGGTGTACAATTTCGATTCAATTTCATATAAACGCGTCAAAAAAAGGCATTATATCATGGTCACGTATTCGCTGTGTTGTCAATAAAGGGTTGGTTAGTTCTGATGGGGGACAGCTGGGGAGGGCTGGTGAGGACAGATGAGGGCTGGTGGGGATAGGTGAGGGATGGTAGGGACAAGTGAGGGCTGCTGGGAAGAGGTGAGGGCTGGTGGGGACAGGTGAGGGCAGGTGGTGGCCGGTGAGGGCTGGTGGAGACAGGTGAGGGCTGGTGGGGAGAGGTGAGGGCTGGTGGGGGACAGGTGAGGGCTGGTGGGGGACAGGTGAGGGCTGGTGGGGAGAGGTGAGGGCTGGTGGGGGACAGGTGAGGGCTGGTGGGGATAGGTGAGGGCTGGGGGGGACAAGTGATGGCTGGTGGGGACAGGTGAGGGCTGGTGGGGATAGGTGAGGGCTGGGGGGGACAGGTGAGGGCTGGTGGGGACAGGTGAGGGCTGGTGGGGACAGGTGAGGGCTGGTGGGGACAGGTGAGGGCTGGTGGGGACAGGTGAGGGATGATTG
The DNA here is from genome assembly GCF_032717465.1 of Coenobita brevimanus. Classification (NCBI taxonomy): domain Eukaryota; kingdom Metazoa; phylum Arthropoda; class Malacostraca; order Decapoda; family Coenobitidae; genus Coenobita; species Coenobita brevimanus. Next base: position 20,146,066 of record NC_137045.1, on the reverse strand, counting down.
GGACAGGTGAGGGCTGGGGGGACAGGTGAGGGCTGAGGGGGATAGGTGAGGGATGGTTAAGACAGGCGCGAGCGTTTTAAAGTGATGTTAAGGTCTGGCGTGAGTGTTTTAAGTGATGTTACGGTCTGCCGTGAGGGTTTTAAGTGCTGTTAAGGTCTGGCGTAAGGGCTTTAGGTGCCGGTAAGGTCTGCCGTGAGGGCTTCAAGTGCTGTTAAGGTCTGGCGTGAGAAGCGTGGAGGGCAATTAAGTCCCAACTGTATGTCTGAAGGTTGCAGGGGGTTGTAATAGTCTTGATTCCTTCAGTCTCAGGACGGCCTTTTGTAGTTTATTCTTGCTGCTACCAGGCGATTTTATTAAGCTTAGGAGAGACCCTAACAGTGAAGGGCTTAATAAAGGCTGTATAAAACTCCTCAGAGTCGAAACTTCTCTCCAAAGCTGAGGAATAACGTTTGGTGTTTATTATACGGTAGGCTAAAGTTAGAAAAAAAATGTAATCGGATGAACAGGGTAAGTCTTGTAAGGAAAACGTGGAGTCTGGTGAGCAAAGGAGGAGGCTTGAGACATTTTAAGGGCTCCATTAACATAGGAAAAGAGGCTACTGATGGCTGACTGGCCGAAAATTAATGGAGTGGTCATTATGGAATCTGCCAGAGGTGAGGGTAGAAGAGGATGATGATGAGGGCAATTGTGGTCAGATTATGACCTGATGAGGGGTACGGGTTGGAGATGGCTGGTAAGGGTCAGAGGAGGATATAAGGACTGGCTAAGGGCTGGTGATGGTAAGTGGAGTGGGTGAGGGCTGGTGAAGGGCTGGTGTTGGCAGGTGGAGTGGGTGAGGGCTGGCGAAGGGCTGGTGTTGGCAGGTGGAGTGGATGAGGGCTGGAAAGGGCTGGCAGGCTACGGACTAGAGGCGAAGGGCTGGTGTTGGCAGGTGGAGTGGGTGAGGGCTGGAAAGGGCTGGCAGGCTACGGACTAGAGGCGAAGAGCTGGTACAGGTTTGTGAAAGTTTATGGGTTAATGGTATGGGCATGTGGAGGGTACGTACTGAAGGGACGGTGGAATACAAACACAGGGTTGGCAAACATTTCTGGAGGGGCTGGCCAGTATAAGCACGTGAGTGGGGGGGGGGGGTGTAGGGAATAGCAGAGGGGTTGTAAGGGGCCTGTAAGTGGCAGTGGAGAGTAACCATCAATTTGTTCAAGTATTTCAATAACAAGGGGCACCGCGGCCATCTCAGTGTTGGGGGAATCATTGTCTCATACCAAGTTGCTCCTCGCTCTACGTCTCTATCACTCTCTCCTCCCACCCTCCACCTCCTATCTTTACTACTCTTACTTTCTCTACCAGTCAGAGTTGTTGTCCATGTCCCTATCATTCTCCAAGTTGAATCACGCTCCACGTCTCAGGCACCGTCTCCTTCTCCCGCTAATTTCTGTTCTCTGTTTTGGTTTTCTTCCTGCCTCCCTCATCCACTCTACTCTTTCTATGCGCGTACATCGTCGGCATAGGTGGCTATCAAACACCTCTTGTTTACTATGCATATCTACTTTCCACGTTAATATTCTAGTCTACGATATTTTACCTAGTATGATGATATTAAAGTGATATAAATAACAAACTATTCGGTTGTAATACAAAAAACTAAACTGCTGAGAAAAAGGTGTTACGGATTCCCCTGTGCCAACCAGATTAAAGTCTCTAGTTAGCTCCCTCTCTTACTTCATTCTCCGCCCTCCCTCACTCCCTCTGACTCTTAAAATTCTCCTTAAGCACTACGAGAGAGAGAGAGAGAGAGAGAGAGAGAGAGAGAGAGAGAGAGAGAGAGAGAGAGAGCACACTCAGAATGTGGAAGTGAATCATTGTGCAATACTTGCGGTTGGGCGTAAAACGTTCATGTGATGAATTACACACACACACACACACACACACACACACACACACACCACTTCTTTATGTACCGGACAGTAACGTTATTAGGGATGAAAGTTATCCTTTTCAGCCGAGGTCGTCTTCTTTGTTTTACTCTTGCTGTTAAGGGGGCTTGCTTTTTTTTTCTTCTTTGCTCATTGGTGAAGCTAGTGGTGGAGGGGTTAATGAAGGCTACCGGTATCTATAACATCGTCCCTATAGATGCGTCTCTCCTAAGCTGCTAAAAATCGTCCAGAGGCAGCACAAATAAAACCAAAATGACGTCCTCGCAGTGAAGGAAGAATTGATCATCTATCCTACAAATTTTCACAACCTAGTACAGTAGAAGTAAGAACATATATCTTTCACATTAAAACCTTTAGTATCAACAAATATTAATCCCTTTTGTATAGCGATGTCTTTCGCATTGTAATCTTGCTACTGGTACCGCTGGACTACTATATTCAGTTTAGTGGAGACCTTTCACAGTGATAATCAACCCTGTTCAATATGAGGGATCCCTTAGAAATTAATATACTTCAGGTGATAAGACGAATACAACGAAAATTAGGACGTCACCGCACAGAAGGACTAAACTTACGCATTCTCCGCATTAGGGAAAAAAAAAAAAATCACAAAAAAAGGGGCAGGAGAGCGTGAGAATATCTTGACCCCGTGACTGGAGGTACAGAGTGAGAGAAAAGGTGCTGCTAACCCCTTCACTCCGACACGGTATATATTCCACTTTTGCTACATCCAGACACTTTGATTTAACACTGGGTAGGTTGTCGTAGTGAAGGGCTTGGGACTGATCTCCAATACACCCCTCCGCTACGAAATGCCTCCCAAATGCAGACTATGGTGGTCAGGTGGTGGCAGGGGTACAGGAAAGAAGACGTCGTGTGTTGAAGGGCTTAATTTATGGCAGGGTGGAATACGGGGCACAGTGGTGTGAGTTTGGGCCCTAGGAGGCGGTCATGCCGTAAAAGGAGAGTGGTAATTATAAGCAGAGTCAAGCACCACAGATTATTCCAGTGTGTGTGTGTGTGTGTGTGTGTGTGTGTGTGTGTGTGTGTGTGTGTGTGTGTGTGTGTGTGTGTGTGTGTGTGTGTGTGTGTGTGTGTGTGTGTGTGTGTGTGTGTGTGTGTGTGTGTGTGTGTGTGTGTGTATGTGTGTGTGTGTGTGTGTGTGTGTATGTGTGTGTGTGTGTGTGTGTGTGTGTGTGTGTGAGAGAGAGAGAGAGAGAGAGAAGAGGAGGTAAGAGAGGGTGCGTCAAGTAGGGAAGTCCGGGGATTGAGTGGGCGGGTGGAGAAGGGTGGAGGAAGTGGGTGGGGAGAAGTGAGAGAGGTGGAAGGAATGCGGGGAAAGAAAGAGAAAGAGACATAAAAACAGTGAGATATCGGTCACAGAGAAGATTAAGTAAATGTCTACAGGCAACAGATTTTCCCTCAGAAGTTAATATTCATGGTTTGTATTTTGCAGTGACGGCGATGAGACTGGATGAAAGGAAAGAAATACACAAACATCTGCACTGTGGTCTTCGCTGGGGAAATACAAGAGCTTCGCCTCGTCTTGAATTAGCTGTTACTTTATAAAAACAAGTATCTGATATCCCCTTCCATAAAATAACCTCTCAGTTAGTTTATTGTAGCTAACACAAGAAAGTTTCATTCACCTTTAAGAGATATTACTCCGACTGAAAGCCACGGACCTGCTTACAATATATATTTCACACACAAGCTGCACTACGCCTATTCAGTTTCAATGTGTCATGTTTTAGTCGACCCAAAGCTAGTCACTCGTGTGGAGCTTTGATGTCTGTGAGGGTGACCATGTGCCGCCGTGTGTATGTGAGTGTAAAAACATGAGTGTATTTATGTACCTGGTAGCTTGTATGTGTGGTCCTGACGTTTCTTGTATACACAGCTCTATGCATAAAATGTGTGGATACTCTTGTGTATTTTAAATTTATTGTCTGCTTATACAAGAATTATAGCACTATACACACACACACACACACACACACACACACACACACACACAGAAGCATACATAGAGGGGAATGTTAGCACAGTTAGTGATATGTGGTGCCGTATGTAGTGATTAATCCATTAATTTACATCCACCAAAATGGAAGCTAAAGAGAAAGAGAGGGAGGAGAGTGAGTGTGAGGACAGGAAACGAACTGAACAGTGTGACAAAGTGAAGAGGAATGTAAATATGGCTGGAGAAGGCTGTAAAAGGCGAGAGAGAGAGAGAGAGAGAGAGAGAGAGAGAGAGAGAGAGAATATAACCCTTTCACTGCGATGACGTCTTATCTGTTCGGTGACTGCTACCACTATACAGCTATGGCCTCTTGTACCGAAAATATAAATCTAAGCCAGTAAAAAAAAAAAAAAAAAAAAAAAAAAAAAAACGCTACTCAGAGTCGTCAGGGTAGAGAAAAAAAAGTGAAAATGATCATCGTGTT
>NC_137045.1:20111688-20136688 GCF_032717465.1 Coenobita brevimanus | reverse complement strand
AAACATTGTATTCTAAGCTTACTGGGGAGCTAGTGTTTGCCTCCTCCTTTTCTTAATCTTTTTCTTTATAATATCAAGCTCCTTCACCTTCCACTCTCCTCATTTCTGCCCATGCCCATCGTTCACTTCCCCTTCTGGACTTACTCTTGTTATTTATCTCTCTTTCCCTCTTCTCTTGCCCATATCAACAGCCATCCTTTACCCTCTTATCAGCTATCTCTCTTCCTTGACACTCGAATCTCTCCCTTTCAAGCTCTCATTAGTCCTCTCTCTCTCTCTCTCTCTCTCTCTCTCTCTCTCTCTCTCTCTCTCTCCCACCTCTGTTGCCCCTCCTTTCTTATCGCTGGCAAAGTGTTTCCAAGTTGTATCTCATTCACCCAACCAAGGCCTACTGCTCACACCTCTCTGCCTTCCCTTGTCTGCCTAACTGTACCTCTGCCTTCCTATACCAGCCTCAGTTCTTCCTGCCTGGTAGCTACACTGCCTCCTGTGACCTGTCCCCAAGTCATTCTGTCTCCTTGCTTGCCTTTTTATCTCCATTTACCTTGTGCCTTCCTGCCTCTCCTTTTCACTGCGTGCCACACTGCCTTCTTCTGCCTGCCTCACTGCATCGCTGCCTTTCGTTACCTCACTGCCTCCCACCACATACCTCCCTTTGCATGCCTCTGCCTCCCACTGCCGACTCCACGACCTCCTTACCTCACTCTGCCTTCCACAGTGTCTTTCTTCCTACTCCTATAACATTCACTGGTTCCCACTGCCTGCCTCCCTATCTCGAAAGGCCTGTACCTCTTCCCTTTACCGCCTCCCCTTGCTTATCGTCCCCTGTCTGCCTCACTCTCTAACTGCCTCTCTCTCTGAATCTCTCCTCTAGCCTGCCTATGCCTTTGTACCTCTCCGTATCTGCCTCTCTACCTCACCGCCTCTCTCCCTCCTCCTTTGCCTCACCATGCTTGCGTCCTCTACCTTACCGCCTCTCTGCCTGCCTTCCTACCTACCCCCCAGCCTGCCTGAGTGCCTGCCTCTCGTCCGGGTGAGTGGCACAGGTCTGGAGATAAGACAATCACAACCAGTGCCAGTCCTGCTCCCTCTCAACACCCCTCCCCCCGTAGTAACTCAAACATCACCCACTCACTCACTCACTCTTTCTCTCTCACAACTCACTCCTTGGTTCTCTCTAACTCACACACGGTTGCTAACTCTTTCCCCCTCAATTCACACGCTGTTCATACCCACTCGCACTTCCTACCAGTTTCTCTAATTCACGCACTAAATGTTTTGCTTACTCCTTTTCTCCTGACTCACTACTTACACTCTCTCTCTCTCTCTCTCAGCAATTACTCACGGCACTAAATTAGACCCTATCTGCTGCTCCCACACACTCAAGCAAAAACACGCACCCTGTTTGTTTACCTTTCTCATTAACCCAGGCAATAAATTTGTTAATCACCAGCTATCATTTAACACAAACCATCTCATACAAATTACACTTCTAATAGCATTAATGAAAAACATGCATTAATATTTATACATTTAACGGTACACCCAAACACTAACACTATCTATCTATCTATATACCTAGGCTGCTTCCCCCAAGGAAAGGGAGGTAGCCGAGACAGGACGACTCACTCTCCATTTACTCATCCATTCAAACACATTCATTCGCATCTTAGCCCCAAAGGGGAGAACGGACAGATCCTCACCGCACCACACCGCACAAGGGTCAACTGGGCAATGCAATCAGTGACATCCGCAGCAGGGCCCGACAGCAGAACTGGTTTACCCCTGCCACATCATAACAGACCCATCCCCTTACCCGCACCTGACCTGACTAGCTGATCAGACCAAATGCGGGAGAATATCCCCTCAGGGCTGCGTCATCACTTATTCATTCACAATTTCTCTCCATTTATTTCTGTCACGCACAGTCACTCTTCCTTGCTCAACAGACATCCCTCTCGCATCCAGCGCTCTCTTCACACTGTCCATCCATCCTATTCGTGGTCTTCCTCTCAGCCTTACACCTCTCACATCAGATCTAGTTATCTTTTTCACCAATCGCTCATTATCCATTCTCTCCATATGCCCAAACCATTGCAACACCCTCTGCTCAACTCTACCAGCCATCTCCCGAACAACTCCAGTTCTCCTTCGCACTTCATCATTTCGCACCCGATCCATACGCGTCACTCCACACATACTCCTCAGACATCTCATCTCCATTACATTCAAACTTTTCCTCTCTGCTACACCCATATTCCATGTTTCAGACCCATATAATGCAGTCGGTACCACAACACCCTCATACAGCCTTCTCTTTACATCCATTCTAAGCGAACGACATTTAAACACTTTTTTCATTCCTCCCAGCACCTTTCCTACTTCATTTATTCTAAACTTCACTTCTGCATCTATTCTTCCATCCACAGCAACATGTGACCCTAGATATTTAAAACAATCTACCTCCTCAAGCAACTCACCATTCAAAACTATATTCATCCCCCTACCATCTATCAACCTCGTACACTTCATCACTTTACTCTTATTCTCATTTACTTTCAATTTCCTCCTCTCACACACCCTTCCAAACTCCTCTACCAACTCTCTCAATCTCTCCTCTGAATCAGTCACCAGTGCAGTATCATCTGCAAACAGCAGCTGCTTCAGATTCCACTCTCCTCCATCAACATTTACCAGACTCAGACCACCTAAAACTCTTGCATTCACCTCCCTTACAACACCATCCATGTAAATATTAAACAACCAAGGCGACATCACACATCCCTGTCGCAGCCCCACTCTCACGGGAAACCAATCACTCACAGCATTTCCCACTCTTACACACGCTCTACTATTTACATAAAAACTTTTCACCCCTTTTAGTAACCTACCATCAAGTCCATACAATCTTAAAACAGTCCACAAAGCCTCCCTATCAATTCTATCATACGCTTTCTCTAAATCCATAAATGCCCAAAACACATCCTTGCCTTTCGCTAAATACTTTTCACACACTTGTCTCACAGCAAACACCTGATCAACGCATCCCCTCCCTCTCCTAAAGCCACACTGCTCATCACTAATTACTCCCTCTGTACCCTCTCTAACTCTCATAATTAACACTCTACCATACACCTTACCTACAACACTCAACAGACTTATACCCCTAAAGCTAGTACATTCATACTTATCACCCTTGCCTTTATACAACGGGACCACACAAGCACTTGCCCAGTCAATTGGCACCATACCTTTCTCAAAGCACACATTCAACAATCTTACTAACCAGTCAACAATAGTCACTCCACCACCCTTCAGGCATTCCACAGCACACCCATCCATACCTGCAGCTTTCCCTGCTTTCATCTCCTTTACTGCCTTCTCCACTTCCTCCTTCGTGATCAAAGAATCATTCAACTCTCCCAACACATTTATTCCTTGCACCCTTCCATCCGCCACAATCTCAGCCACCCTTTCCTCCTCTACATTTAACAATCTTTCAAAATACTCTGCCCATCTCTTCCACTAACTAACACAGTCACTAGATATACACACTCATGCACGTAAGCCATTTTTGCATGACACATACGTATACTCACACGGACATACGGTCACGGAGTCAAAGAGGCGATAATACGTAGCAATTTATGAGTTTAGTTTCAGTGCCTTCACTCCGAACATACGGGTAGGGTAAGTGCTGGGACGAAATAATCTCAATAACCCGATTCATCTCCGCTTCAGGAAACAATTGTTTGAGTGTACCCTTTATATTAGTGTTGTTTTCTTTTAGGTGGTACGTTTTCTGTAAACTAGGTAGGTAAACAGGTGCAACTAATTCAATCTCGGCATTCGTGCCAGCGTTTAAAATCACTAAAACCAACTCTCTCATGATCAACAGAACTCTAGTATTCTAATCCAGCTAACGCCTGACGATCTTATTCAGCAAAGAGTGAGTCATGCGAACACATGTATCATTGCCATCACCACTAATTCTCTCACGGTTGAGACAACTTGGGTATTCTACTCTAACGGCAAACGATTTAATTTAGTTGAGTGTATTGCAGAAGCCTGAGTATTAATTTGTATAATCTTTAAAACCAAAGATCCTATATACCGTAACCAAAGTTAGCTTTGCAAAGAAGCGTTTGTAACCAGTTGCATAGCTATGGACGGGGATGAGGGTGGGCCTCAGTCACACCCCTCCTACCCGCTGGTCCATCCCCCATTTGGGGTTTAGGATTATTAAATGCATTAGCAATGTGTAGCACTTCCCCCCCAAAAAAAAAAATAAATAAAATAAAAGGGCCTTGGCGCTACCCCGCACCCCCTTCACACACACCACAAAGCCAGCCAGGAGACAGGACGTGTGTGCTGGGCAATCCCCAGGTCCTGTCCTCCCCACTTACTGTTATTTAACCAGCCCATACCCCACTGACCGCGCTAATGTATGGCCCGGGTTGCACTATAGGTGCAGGGAATCTATAAACGAACGAACGCACCCCCTTCGTCGAGACCTGGCTACAACACAGCTTGTAACGACGCTTAACGCAGCCTGACAAAGATTATGTCACACTTTGCTGCTGAGGCATACCGACATAAATATTCAGTAATTGGACTTTGACATTTACAACCTATCAATGCTTACGGTGAATGAACTATTGTACATTTGTATTGTTTTTTCTGTGGTATTTACTTTTTCCTACCAAGTAATTAGCAATTTAAGCCCAGTTTTGACTGTAGCCGAAAATTCGAACTTATCGGTATTTTGTTGGTCTATTTAGTGTTACTCGATATATTAGATGGCTGACATAGGTACGATATCCACTGTCAGTATTTTCACACAGGCCTGGGCCAACAACAACATACACATATATACATGATATTCAGAGATTTTTTTCTGACAGAGCTTAAGTCCCATCAATCCGCTGACGCATGGTTCAAATTAAAGCTATACTTGCTGTGTTCAGGCGATTTAATTAAAAGAGTAAAACGCAAGCTAGTGGTTGCTATATCTATCTATCTATCCATTGCCAGACGCCTCAATCCCGTTTGGGGTGGCCACAAACAAATCGCCTCCAAGTCGCCCTGTCCCCCGCCATTTCACTGCCCTGCTCCCAACTCACACCCCCCTCTCTCATATACCTCTCCACCCCATCCCTCCATCTCATCCTCGGTCTCCCCCTCCCTCTTCCACCCTCCAACTCACTCACATACACTCTCTTCGTCAGTCTTTCACCCTCCATCCTCTCCACATGGCCAAACCACCTCAGTGTGTTCCTCACAACGCTTCCTATCACATCCACATCCACACCACAACGCTCCTTTATATCCACATTCGCCAGCCTGTCTCTCCACGTGACTCCACAGGCTCCTCTTAAATAACTCATTTCCACTGCTCTCACTCTTGACTTGTGTCCTTCCAACAATGTCCAAGCTTCACTTCCGTACGTTAGAGTTGGTATCACAATACTGTCATGTAGTAACTTTTTTACTTCCATGCTCACTTCCCTGTTTCTTATCACTGCTTTCAAGGAACCAGCAACCTTTCTTCCCTGCTGTACCCTTTCAAGCACTTCACCCTCCAAACCTCCATCCTTACTCATCACACTACCCAAATACTTAAACGTACTCACATTTTCCAAATCCTCACCTTCCAACCTCGCTGTACATTTACTGATTTCACCTCTCTCAAAGACCATCACTTTACTCTTCCCTACATTCACCTTTAGGTTCCGTTTCTTACACACTCTCCCAAACTCATCCACCAAGATTAATAAGATCGTCTGATATACTAACAGTACCAAGAACAAAATGAAAAGTACAAGTACGTCACTGTACTGCAAGGGATGTACGCATGGAACTCACTGGCTTGCAGTTTGATCGAGTGCATTAGCGCCGTACGTCATGAATGTCGCATGCATAAATACCGGCTCCAGCAAAGTGCATTCCAGCTAAATACCGTATGTTCATTATCATAATCAGCATCCCACCCCAAACTCCCACACACAGTAAGAGATGAGATGTCACGGCTGATTAACGAAAAGCTCTTTGATTATGCTCATTAACTTTTTTCCCAAGCATATCACTGGAGCTGCACCGCCACGCAACACTGTATTGTAATTAACTATTCTAGTGGTATGACGTCTATTCTGTTACATTTTTGCTCTTGTCTCGTGATCTTATTCAGTATGGAAGTGTCCTCAAGTCGTGAATGGGTTAATGATGGCTATATATAACTCCTCCAATTCGAAGTCTCTCCTAATCTGAATAAAATCGTCTGGACAGAAAAAATAAATATAAAAAAGATATCACCACACCGAAATCGTTACTGTTACTTTCCTAATGTAATTAATGTTACCTTCCTTTACTAACCCCCATAATATCAAATAATTGTGTTTTCTTTTAATGCAAACCTTTTAAAATCGGAGTTTTACCATAATCAGCAGGTTTCGGCTGGAGACTATGTGGGTTCGTAGGCACTATAAAGACAGTTAAATGTACAATTAAACAACTACATTCTCAGTTCTGTCTGAAGATACGTTACAACTAGCTAAATACAATGAAAATCCTATCTCCATTAGTGTATGTTTCAGACAGTTCGATTTTTCCGCTATGTATTCGTCAAACTTTGGGATGTCGCTTGTGTTTCTCTGCACAACACAGTTTCAAGTGGACCAACTGGTCTGTTGCTGCTGGGTTTCTTTTTCACTTCAACGAATGATTTTGCTTAATTTCAAGGTTCCTTGACACCCAAAATGTATACGTTTTTAAACAGCGTGACTGAGTCACGGTAGAAATTACTTTCTTGTTCAATTAATTTTTTGAGTTACCGGTGGCTAAATCTTTCACAGTACAAGGCTACCGGAAACGTGCGCGTAAAGAACAGCGAAAGGGAGGAGGGAATGAAGGAAACCAAATATAGACAAAGAAGAGGCAGAAAACGATGGGGGAAAACGGACACAAAACTTCGAGGACAGGAAGTCTGAATGAGGGAGTGTTGGGAATGCACCAAGACCAAAGACTGAAATAACAATGCACAGGAGAAGGAACGAAGCATGGAACGAGTTAAAGAGGAAAGGATACCACGAAAGAGAACCGAGAAACAGGAAGTAGGAAAAAGAATATATGAAAAGGAAAATAGAAGAGCCAAACTAATACACCAACAACGAAACGGTGTGAAAGGCAAGAGAAGATAGGAAAAACGAAGGGAAGAACACAGATGAAGGAAGACTAGAGGAGGCAGAAAGGGAAACACGAGGGAAAAAAAATAGCGTAAGGGAAAAGTAAACACAGAAGAAGGGGAAAATAGTAAAGACACAACAATATACGGGAAAGAAGAAAAGAAAAAAGGGAAGAAATCCAGAGAAGAGAGAAGAAGGACATGTAGCAGGAAACATATTGAAAAATTGTGGTATAAAACAAGAAATAAGAGAAAAATAGAAAAGACAGAGCACACGAGAAACGAAGAGGGTGTGGAAAGCAAGAGGAGGAAAAAATATCACACAAGAAGAGAGAAAGGAGGGACCAGGGGTAAAAATGGAAAAGGAAGGAGGGAAGAAAAGGAAGATAATGAGGATAATGATGGGATGCGTGTGGTGACCTTGATAGCATAATAGCGCAGAATGGCGGATATGATGAGGGAAGGAGTAAAAGAGGTGGTGAGGGGGGTAAACACAGTGATGATGGGTGGCCAGAAAAGTGATAATGAGACGGGAAAGAAAAGTGGAGGAAAAAGGTGAGAAAGGGATGGAAGAAAGTGATGATGAGGGAGGGATGAAAGTGATGATGAGGGAGGGAGGAAAGTCATGAGGGAGGGAGGAATGTGATGATGAAGGAGGAAGAAAAGTGATGATGAGGGAGGAATGAAAATGATGATGAGGGAGGAAGAAAAGTGATGATGAGAAAGAAAGAGATAATGAGGGAAACTACACTGATGAGGGAAGAAATAAAGTGATGATGAAGGAATGGAATAAAGTCGAGATGTAAGGCGGAAGAAGAGGAGGAAGAGACCGATGATAAGAAATATGAGTAGTGATAACGAAATAATAAGAGTAGCCTCCTGATAAAGGAAATAAGGTATGAGTAACGTAAAATATATCAGGGAATAAAATATAATGCAGGAATATAAGAAATGACGACACAAGAAATAAGAAAAGCGGTAAAGAAGGGAATTTAAATGGTAAAAAAAAAAATAATAATAATAATGAGTGACAGTGGTGAACATGGAAGACGATCATGTGGAAAATGAAGAAACAGGCCCGTGAAATAAATTATAAGTTTTATGAGAAACAGACCATGATTTTGAAAGTGGAATCCTAGTATGGCCATGAAAACAAAACAAAGTACAGGAGAGACTCGGAGAAAATTATTTACCGATGACGAAATGTACAGAAAAGAAATATGTAAACAAATAATGAACTAAAGAGAAAAAAAAGGAGGAGAGAAGGAAACTGGAAGAATAAGTAAAACAAAGCCAGTGTAAATAAGAGAAAAACATGAGAGAGAGAGAGAGAGAGAGAGAGAGAGAGAGAGAGAGAGAGAGAGAGAGAGAGAGAGAGAGAGAGAGAGCGGAAAAAACAAACTGAAATTAAAATGAACGCAAAGGATTATATACAAAAAAAAATGAGATGAGCAGGAAGGGTAAGCCATACTAATAGAAAAACAAAAACGCATGTAAATTCCACAGTAAAGTGAAGGAACAAATGAAGGATAAGAAGGAAGAATAGATCTGGACGAGAATAAAAACTGATAAATGGTACAATGAAAGATGGTAATGAAGTGAGGTAAAGGGAAGAAGCCGGGGCACAAGACGGCAATCACCTAGAAGCACAAGGGAAATGAAAGCAGAATGAAAATATACGAAAGAAAAGGACATGTAGACTGGAAAAACAAAGGTGATAAATAAGACAAAATCACGAAGAGAGAGCTACACAGTGGTTCCTCCCGTCCCAACACACGCCACCAGTCCAAACCCAGCGCGGCGAAATAAGCCATTGAGATGATAGCAGCACAGATTACCACTTCCTCTCCTAGGGGGTCAACCACCGAACTTACCGCACAAGTACCGGTATTGCCGCCATAAGGAGACCTCACCCCTTTCACGTTTGCAAATCTCTCAATACCGTATACTTCACTGGTTCACTCCGCCATTTGGGTCCACTTGGTCCGACTCGGCTTTGGCTGTGGCGTTTGTGTGCTGGATTACATTATTCTGGACCTAAAACGATTTCAACACACTTCAAATTCATATAGGCTAAACACTCAGCTTTACAATACAACCTCTGGCAATAGAAATAAGGATTCAAAATAAGGGGGTTGTTTTTTCCTACACTGCAGGTTCTCGACATGACGCCACACGCAGCGCACAGGAAGTTGCACACCTAATGAATGTAACAGCAGGGAAGTCCTTGAAATCCCATTTATCTTTGGGGGGGAAAAAAAAAACACCGTCTCCTACTATGTCGTGTGGCTGTGATAACTGAACTTACGGCTGTAGCTGAAAATTTAGCTAGCTATTATTTCTTTTTAATATTACTGGTATATTATACACAAATAATTAATCAGAACCATCTCAGTATTTTTATGCACAAACATATGGGAATAGACTACTGTTGCGGTAAACCTAAATGACTTTCTAGTAGCTACCGGAGCATTTAAGACTGGGTAAAAAAGATCTCCTGGGGTCAGTACAGTGTTCCTCAGTGACGCCACAATGCAGCTATCACAGATACTGCCTTCTAGACTGGAAAACACACCAACCATTACACACCACACACATGAATACACAGTATATTTGTACCTTGTGTAAGAGTGTTGGGGGAAAGAAAATGTGTGTGTGTGTGTGTGTGTGTGTGTGTGTGTGTGTGTGTGTGTGTGTGTGTGTGTGTGTGTGTGTGTGCAAGAAATGCTGAAGACCGCTGCCTCCTCTCTCCACCATCTGACAACAGTACAACCTCGTATTACCCACTAAAGCCTATAACTGCATAAAGATACAGAAAGCACCATCGGTCTTGATACGTGATCAACAGTCTTACAGAACTCCGCAAATTATTAAAGGTTACACACACAGACCTACTGGAGGTTCTAATCACATGCATATTTATATAAAGACTACTCTCCACCACATGTAATAATGAAGAGAAATATTACGGGCACAAGAATATAACTGCATTATTCTGTAATGCTGTCGAACTTAAAACTTTCAACAGCTAAGTTCACAGCTACCCCGAGAACCACCAGAATAACCTGACACTTGGGTGCAGGCTCCCATCTTCCACAATGGGCCAATAAACAGCAGTGCGAGCAAACATTAGTGTCCGGCGCACACATAAAACCGTACCTGCCTTAACCACCTCACCACCAGGACACATTTATATCGCCTGTTCTTGCTGCCGCCGGACGATTTATTACACCTTGGGATAAACTTTTCGAACTGGAACTCACTGGGCTTTCTCATTATTCTAGGGGTTCTTCCAAAGTTGAATAAAATCGTCTGGTAGCAGTAAAATATATTGTAGGTTATCGTACCGAAGGACTTAAGACAGCCATCTGAGTGTGAGTAGGTTCATGAAGAGTGTATCGACCAACTCCAGTTTGAATAGGATATCCTAGGACCAATGGAATTTATTACAGTCGCTTGGAAATAACACGAATAAAATATATCAGAATTCCCCAGGGGGAAGGGGTCAAAATGGCTGTATTCTGGTTGGCACTGAAGACTTCGTAATGCTTCTTCTTTAGCGATTTATATTCCATCTTACCCCTTACTTTCTGCTGTATATTAGGCCCTTACGTGTACAGACAAGCCTAACAGCATCGCAGCTTTCATCAGCGACATGCACGAGGTTTATTAAAGTGCACTGTACAAGATACATCGCCGAGGAAGACGTGCAACAGTCTCGTATGGCACCTTGAATACGCCGCGAAGTCAGACGGTGAGTGAGGCTGAGGTGCTACAGGTCTCCCTCGTGTCTATATATACCCAGTACCTGTGAGTGGTGGAGTGGTTGAACTGTACACGGCCACAGCACCCTCACTTCCACACTCGTATCTCCCACTCCAGCACCACCATAACCATTTGTAATCACTTCCACTCTCTTACCTCGCACTCCAACCCCACCATAACCATTTTGTACACACTTCCACCCTCATAATTCGCACTCCAGCACACCATAACCATTTGCACACACTTCCACCCACATATCTCGCACTCCAGTACTACCACTACTATTTGTACTTACTCATTTCCACCCTCATATCTCGCACACCAACACAATCATAACAATTTTGTACTCCCCCACTTCCACCATCATATCTCTCACACCAGCACAATCACAATCATTTACGCTCGCTGCCATGTATAGGCTGGTGGTCCGGGTAAGTTCAGACATTACAAGATGCCCTTTCTTACACAGTAGCTGCCTTTTTATGTTCTTGTTTGTTGAGTTTCTTGTATATAACAGAAATAATGCCTATTAAACGTTTACTGTTCCTTAAAATGCCGAGTAGCAAATTTCACTGTTAATGCCAATTATTTGGAAACAATTGAGACTTTATAAAACACCCGTGACATCTAATGAGGCCTGACAGTACTTATCTAGACCAGTATCCACCTAGATATAAGTTCAGGGTGGTCAATATATTACGCATCTGAATTCTAGTGTGTTGTGGGAATATCTTAATCTGCTGGTGTGAGGAGCGCAGATACTTTGGCTGCTTCGTGAAATTACTAGTCAACCATGCAATCAATGGACAACAATATAAATAAATAAATAAATAATAAATAAATAAATAAATAAATATACAAGCTAAAGTATGTTGACTATACAGGAAGTGGAATATCGTGCACGGCAGACACTAGTAACAGCTGAATAATCCAAACCCATAACACATGACGACTGGGCTGCAGAATGTATGGACCATAATGTATTCTAAATCGTTTACTTGTACAGTAAGAAAAAAATGAGTTATTCGACCTTAAGAGATATGGTAATACTTGAAAATGAATACCAATACCTGAAAATGAAAACGTTATAAGTTTATAACAAATATCGCGGTGATGTCGAGGACAATAAAGGAGACAGAAAATAAATTTGTAGGCACATTACCTCACACTCGACGAGCTCAGCGTAGGAGGCACCGGAGGAGAGGGAGGCTGAGTCCCACACGGAGGCATAGTCGCCGCAGCTGGGCACCACCACCACCACCATCACCACCACCTCGGACCTTCACCATCACCATCACAACCACCCCACCACCACACCTCACACCCTCACCCACACACTCACATATTCACGCACCCTTATAATTTGTCTCTTGGTCAGGTTCGTCTTGGTAAATCAATGTACTTTCGGTTTGATATATTCGTTTAATTTCACTTTGTACCCTCACCTACACACATAGTCTTTCGATCAGTTTCCGCTCATAGCACCGTCTGGTTTATTTTCACTTTTCTGTCACTTCTCCACTGTCCTACTTATTTCATTTTTTTTCCAAGTTCCTGTTTCACTTGTTTCAGCTGTTGGGTTATGGAGGATGAGGTTGTGGCGGATGGATTATGGTCGTATTGTGAGATGAGGTACCGTAAGGGTTAAGAGGAGGAGCTGAGGTCGGGTTCAGGGTGAAGTGGGATGTATGTGGGCGGGCTGAGGGTGTGTGGGCGTGGGTATAAGTGATGTATAAGGGTGTGTGGGCGTGGGTATGAGTGATGTATAAGGGTGAGGGGGCGTGCAGTCGTGAGGCAAGGTGCTCTCACTTCACCACTCACCTCACCTAAGGTTAACACACCACTCGCGCTGCGTAAAACCCTCCTTATACAGACTCGAATCACCAATAACACCGTGCTTACAAATCTTCACTCATTTTTCGTGCAATATACAGTACATGCACAATTATGATAAAGATAATCATTCTTTCTGGACACGGAACGTATTCCTGAAGTACTGTAAACCTGTGTGCCAAACATTAGCTTTTGGAATCACTCACCAGATTACACAAAATCAACGACCAACACAATCTGCAATACCACAGCTACCAAAACGACCATTACGACCTCCACTACGCCAACGACCACAAGCACCTCACAGCTGGAGCATTTTGTACAGCATACAACACAGGTCACCTCTATTGCTGCCTATCTGTACTAACGTTCGTGTATCTCGTAGCACAAAAAAAAAAAAAATGTGATGCCAGACTTCTTACAGTTAATCTTCTGGAATGCTTGAAAGTGGTTTGGTGGGCGAAGTCGTTAAGTCTGAAGTAAAAGTCTGAATACATGAGTTTTACTTGTAGTGAACACAGCCTCATCTTAATCCGCTGTTAAATCCTTGAAGAATCTTGAGGAAAAAAACAAACACAACACAACGATTAAGACCAGTACAGGGGTGACAAATATATGAACCACTACTACAGCCACTACAACCGCTATACATACCAACTCCACCACAGCCGCCACAACCATGACACTTACTATCAAAAACTCGTCTCCAAAACACCACCCACGTTCCACAACCTTAGGTAAACTCCAGACTGAGAAAAA
The DNA here is from genome assembly GCF_032717465.1 of Coenobita brevimanus. Taxonomy (NCBI): domain Eukaryota; kingdom Metazoa; phylum Arthropoda; class Malacostraca; order Decapoda; family Coenobitidae; genus Coenobita; species Coenobita brevimanus. The sequence continues at coordinate 20,123,151 of NC_137045.1, read as the reverse complement.
GTTAATGATGTGAAGAAACAGCGATGCGGTTGGTTCCTCTTTAAATAACTTGGTGGTATACACAGACAAGTTGGTGTATACAGTTTACATCTTCACCCAGTGTGTACCTGACAAGGGGAGGGAGGCAGGTAAACCGAGAAATGCTATGGAGGAAGGAAAAGGTGGGGTGAGAGGACAGAGAAGAGGAGGAGTTAGGAACGGGACAGAAAGGAGGAAAATGGAAGTGATGGGGAAGGGAAAGAATTGGGAAGAGGAGGAGGCAAGGGGAGAGAAAGGGAAGATGAGAGAAGGGGAAGGCAGGAATGAAAATAGGGGAGGAGAAAATGGGTTGGGAAAGGAAAAGGAAGGTCCTGGGAGAGGGAAAAGGAAAAGAAGAAGAAGGAAGAGAACAGAAGGAAAGGGAACATGAGCTATGAAAAGAAGGAAGGAAGGGAAAAGGGGAAAATGAGGGAAGGGAGGAAAGAGGAGAAAGAAAGAAGAAAAAAGAAAGGATGAGGGAGGAGTAAGGACATATAGGAATGGGAGAAAAGATATCAGGGATGATGAGGAAAGGAGAGGAAGAAAAGAGATGAAGGATGGGGAAGGTGGGAAGGAAATGGAAGATAAGGGAAGGGGACAAGAGAAGAGAGAGGTAAATGACACAGGTATGGAGGGTGTGGCAAGGAACAGAAAGGAGGGAGATGCAGATGCAAGAGGGGAATGACTAGAGAGTAAGAGAGTGAACACGAAGCGATGGGAGCAAAGATAACAAAATATACGGGAAAGGAGTGAAAATCGAAGAGGGGACATAGTTATTCGCCTCTCTTTCTTCTCTTCATTAATAATTTCATATTCCCTCCCCTCATGCGTCACTGCTCCCTGTTAATACAGGTTCACTGGACGCGTGTGCTTTCCCTAATGGCAGCTTGAACAATCATCACGTTCATTTTTGGCTGTGAATCTTCTATTCCAAATAATTTTTGTAGGAAAGAAAATAGAAAAACAACCAAAAAATCATCATCATTATTACTACCACCTACACCATCTTTCCATACGCAAGAACTGGAGGAAGTACAAACCTAGGAGACGTACCAAGAGTACCCAGAAAAAATGGTCCACACATCCATCGATTAAGGTCTTAGAAAATTAAGACAAAGAAATTAGAACCAGAAAAATACTACCAATGGAAAAGTAAACCATGAAAAGTTCGAACTAAATGAAACACAAATATAATAAAAGAAAAAGCCAATTCCCAGGGCAACAGCGAGAAGAGGAACTGGGCTACTGTAGGTATAATATTATTCTTCCCATCAGTCTCGGCGCCCTCCAGTTGCTACGTCTGGGGTGTGTCTGTACATGACGTCACGAGACCCCATCAGTGTATTCACCTCACACACGGCAGATTCCAGGCGCACTACGCCCGCTACGTCACAGGTCACACACGGCGCGTCATGAGGAAAGGGATCCGGGTAGGTTAAGTTGGGTTGGGCTTGGTTGATTAACTAGATATACTCGTTAAGTTATCGGTACTAGTATTCTTATGTCATTGTACGCAACTACTACAGCTGACTTCCTCATACCTTCCAGTTGTCTACGATCTCCAGTATTGAAGTGCAATGAATCTAAGCATCTCGCAGTAAACGAAATGTTGTCTTTTGCTTCTTATAAACTGTCTAGAAATGATAACTTTTGCAGGTTTTCCACATTCGATTCCTTCCTTTCATTTCCAAATAAAAGTAAGGTAAGGTAAGGTAAGGTAAGGTTGGAAGTGAGGATGAGGATGAAATGTAATATTTGTTTAAATAATTTTTTTGACGTCTGTGAACCCAGTTTCCTGACTTAAGAATAGTAATGACGATATTATTGTTAATTTCATTACGCATTACTCATCTGTAATGGTACACTTGGTATCTAGTGAAGCTGAGCTTCCAGGAAGAACCTATAAACTTGCATTCCTTGGCGGGTTCCTTAATTATATGAGGGGCGCAAGATAACGGCCATTATCAGGTCCTAACTCTGTCCAACAAAGACTGAAAGCATAAAAAAACTGAGTATATTATGTGGCGGTTCACATACCACTTAATTCATGATGTTCCTCGTATCAATTTACAGCCGAACGGGAATGCAACCACAAGCAAAACTACATACTAGCGGTTAAAGTAATAACTGTAACCGGTCCCAATATAAGTAAGCTATCATGAGTTTATCACAGTGCATTGGCACAGAACAGAAAGGGATGCGGTTAACATGAGAGACTGGAATATGATACAACACAAGAGACTGGGAAATGAACAGAAGATTGAAGAGAAGTATGAAGTGATTGCCGTGACAAGCGATGACACAATGATAAAGAATAATAGCCACAGCCAAGGAAAGAATGTCGCTGACGCATAAATAATGGCAGGGCGAGGGAGATAAAAGTACAGTGCATCCTAGGTGGTCTAACCCCCACACCAAACCCCCTTCCCCTCCTCCACTTACCTGACCCCTCTCCTTCCCCACTGCCATGGCTCCCCCTCCCGTCCCTTCCCTCTCAGTTGGCCCACCTTCTCCCTCCCATGCCTCCCCTCGTCCCTGGCTCCCAAAATAAGATACCGTTTTGTAAATTCGACGAGGGAAGACTGGGACAGCAAAAATAAAATGTCTGCCTTTATGCCCCATTTGCAGTTGACAGGCATTAATTTCAGCCTTCTTCTTCGTCTTCCTCTTCTAATGCGCTTCCTCTTTGGTCTCCCTTGCCCTTGACACCTGTTCCTCCCTCAGACATTGCTACCATTCACCTCTCTTAACTCCCCAGGTGAATCCCTCCTTCATCCTCAGCTCAGTTTCTCCCCCTCACACTCGCCTTCTTACCTCGAATCATCTGACCCTCTGGCCCTTCCCCCACCTACCCTTCACTCTCCCTAACCACTTCCCCCTCTAGACCCCTCTCCCCGTCTAACCTCTCCCTCATCAAGCTCCTCTCCTCTCCTAATCCCCTCCTTCTTCCTTGCCCCTCTCTCCACCTACGACAGATTCTATCCTCACCTAGCCTCTCCCTCCACGTTGCCCTTCCTCCCATTTAGGCTGGCCCCTTCCCCTTCTAGCCTTCAGACTCCTCTGTGTACCTAGCTCCTCTATTCATCCAGCACCTTCTTCCACCTTGCCCTTCTCATCTAGCTATCCTAACGCCCTACACCTCTCCTTGACCGTCCCTCCCATCCTCTATTCCGTTCCTCCACCTCTCCCCAGCTGCTCTTTCATCCCGCCCCCCTTCTCTCCTCCCCTAGCTCTCCTTTCTCCCTTCCCAAACCCCTCCTACACCTCTGCCCAGCTGCCCTCTCACCCCCCCCTTCCCCCTCAGCTAGCGGCGTGTAGGCCAGTCACCCAGCCTGCAGCGGGTCTAGGTAGGCAGGCCGCGAGTCAAGGTTACAGGCAATGTGTGTGTGTGTGTGTGTGTGTGTGTGTGTGTGTGTGTGTGTGTGTGTGTGTGTGTGTGTGTGTGTGTGTGTGTGTGTGTGTGTGTGTGTGTGTGTGTGTGTGTGTGTGTGTGTGTGTGTGTGTGTGTGTGTGTGTGTGTGTGTGTGTGTGTGTGTGTGTGTGCGCGTGCGTGTGCGCGCGCGCGCGCAGATCCCATACTCTCACCTCTCTCAGTTTAACATTACTTCTCAGCCATGGCGTACTTCACATTTAAGTCCCGTTACCAGAAGATAGTTTATTAATTATGTTAAGCTCGTGCGGCTGGAATAGGTAACTATGCTGAGTGAAAACGTCCACAAACATCGCCAGGCTGTTACGGTTGGCCTCTTCACCAGCATGACATATATTTCATTCCTGCTGGCTCCAGACACCTCCATTCAACTTCGGAATCAGAATCTATGGAACTGCATGTGTTATGGGGTGAATATTTAACCTCTCGAGTTCGAAAGTCTCTCTAAAGTATCAAGAAAAAGACAAAATGGATCACTCACTGTAACACCCGCATTCTGCAACATGCTAAGGAGCCTAATATTTGACCTTGACCTCTAACCAACTGTTTTCTAAATCGAATAACTTCATTTTTTCCTGATCCTCAACTATTGCCAGACGCCTCAATCCCGTTTGGCTTAAATCGGATCGAAAATGTTTCGGCTGACTTTGCCCTGTGACCTCGTCCTCAAAATCGATTCACTTCACCTTTCCTCAATTAATCCACTAAATTTTGTCCAAGCGGATAATAACTACTTCGATTATACTGCTCACACACACGCACTCGCGCACGCACATTTAAAAATAACGACGTCACTGGGTTCAAGAAGTTACTATTAATGGTATTATTTTGCATTCCTATATTACTTATCATTCTATTTCCTTATTTCCCTCTTCTCGTTGAGCTATTTTTCTGTCATTCCAGTGTTAAAAGACGTATTCTACACCCCACCTTTCATCTTTATTAGCAGACTCTTCTCTACTTCCCCATTTTCACCTCATCAATTATTCCTCCTCCGTCTTTCCTCCGCTCATCCATTTATTAGTCATTTATTCACCGCAGATCTCTTCGTTCCTTTAATACCGTCTTTGTCTTACTGATAACTCTCCCTAATTAGCCTGCACTATTCTTTGTTTCCTAACTATTGCATTACTCGCATTTCACTTTTCCCCTCATTTCACTTTCCTTCGTTCCTTACTTTTCATCCTCATTTTCGCACTTTTTCGTTTCTCTTCACTCTTTTCCCTTCCGTCTCGCTAAAATTTCCCTTTTCTGCTTGAACAGTTCTTACTCATCTCTTTCTCCCTAGCTGTTTTTTTTTTTTTTCCCGTACTTGCTGCCTTGATAATCTCATCTCAGTTTTCCGGGTTATTTCCTGCCGTATTCAACCCTCCACATATTTAAGTACAGCAGGTTTCGCTAACTTATTTTACTTAGCTATTATCAGACTATTATACTCGACTGATAAAAACCTCTGCTCTCCAAAGGGTTCAGCTTCATGCCCTCCCCACTTTCCTTTCTCCCTACGCTATCTTGCCCTTCCGTCTCTCTTCCCTCCGACTCCCTTCCCTCCCTAAAGCCACTTACGCAACCCCTCCCAGTACTCGCCTTCCCCTCCCGCCCCTCATCAATCTCATATTTCCTGCTTTCTCTCCCACTTCCTTCCCCCTCTCCTAGTTCTCCTTTTCCCTCCAACTCCTTTTCCTAACAGTTCCCCTCATCTCTTTGCCTCCTCTTAATTCGTTTCTTTCCTTATATTCCTTTTCCTCACTGTCTCCCTCTTCCCTACAATTCCCTCCAGCTCCCCTCTTCCCAATTCCCTCCAGCTCCCTTTCCTCCCATTTTCCCCCTTCCCTTCACCTTGCTCAGTTTTCCTCTTCCCCTCCCTCTCCCTCTCCTACCACTTCTCCTCTTTCCTTCAACTCATTTCTCCCCAGTTTTTCTCTTCCCTTCAACCCCTTTCTCTCCAGTTCCCTTTCCTCCACCTCCTATCTGCCTAGTCCCTATCTTTCCTCGACACATTTTCCCAATTCCCTATACTTCATGACTCCTCTTACTCCTTTCCTCGTTTCCCTCTTCCTCCCACATGCCCTCCTCTGTCTCCCCCCCACCCCCATCCCAGCTCTCAGTCCACCCGGATACAGCAGTAAATCACCTAACAGCGAGGGCCCCAGCCAACGACCCTACGGCACTCCACTCTCGAGGCCTCAATAAAACCCTCGCAAAATACGCCTCGGTCACAGCGGGGAAGTCATTTGTTACAGGGTATTGTCGGCAAGGTCAACGTAAATGGCAGGACGAGGTCGTTGTGGCTTCTTGCACAAAAAGGTCTATTTCCAGATATGGCGTAAGTTCATGAGAGATTATTTCAAGATGTGAGAATGATCTGTACTCCCCAGATGATAATATAATCTTGCTAGAGATCTTTCAGGGTGATGGGATTTTAAACAATCTTCATTAACCCCTTCACTGCTAGATGTCACTCCAAAACTGAAATAATCTGGCACTGGCAAGAGTAACAAGTTTGGCGTCATCGTGCTGAAGACGTTTAAATCTAAGGCTTACACATCCTAAACACTGAAAAACCTCCATTTTCTACTAAAGAGTAAAATGATGCCAGAACTGCCTAACTTCACGGCGATACCAATGAAGACTAATAACAGTAACTGACTCCAAGACATTATTAATTTACGCCTATGAAAAGCTGCCACCAAAATTTAAATAAAACATTACGGAAGCGTTTTGATTCGCGACCACATCAACCCGATTTTACTTTCAGCATGAGAAACTTTAATGAATACCCAGAGAAAATCAACCGGGAAGCGACTGAAAAAGACAGAAATGAGCAAAATAAAAGTTCTGCAGTTCTGCCATGATCAGTTTCAAGGGAGACTGACCCGAAGTACAGTTAGGGACTAAAGTTCTCCTACTAGTTCACTGCGTCTACTTCACACTTTCGGTATGTCCCTAACTTTCCATCCCGACGCGCCATAGCCAAGAGAATTATTTACGGGCAAAGAAATACTCGCACATTAAGCCTTTCTCAGGTTATGGATATTAGCCACAAAAATAAAGCGACAGGAAGCAGCGATTGGATATCTGATGGAGTTTTGTCCCTGACTGTACAAGGGCTCGAGTCACCTGGACCAAGTTTTAGATTCATAAATTTTCCTGAACCTGAGCTGAGCATTAAACTGCTTGATCACCTTTTTTATTTCCATTCATAGAGCTGTCAAAGATATCATGATCAAGCTAAAGTGAATAATTGAGAAGGAGAAAAAAAAAACGATGATAATAATATTCAACCATAGATATTGCGTTATCGTAAAATTGTTCAGCTCGTTTACTGATAGACTTACCAATACGCAACATACCTGTACATCTTTGTAATTAGGACCATGCGTAAGTTTCTCGTCCTAATTCTACCTCTGTGATGACTTCTCTCATACACTGGTAACATTCAGGCGATTTCATTTAGCCTAAGTAGAAAGAACTCAAAGGACACATACCTCCGTCAACGCCAATCTATCTATCTATCTATCTATATCTATCTATCTATCTATCTATCTATCTCTCTCTATATATATATATATATATATATATATATATATATATATATATATATGATTTGGCTACTGCTGTAATTCCTCATTCCTACCAGACAAATACTTTGACGGTATCACAAAGTCAGTTAATTCTACGGTCTTAGTCTGCCTTGTTACACAACCTCAATAGACGCATACCTCCGCCAACGCGAATAAAAAATAAAGATTTATTCCTGCATCTTGATCTCGATCCAACTCAAAATCTAACCAACTCCTTCTTGACTCACTGTCCACCTATCCACCAGATTTCATTGAAATCCGATAAAAATGCTTTGAGATATCATGTACACAAAGAGACAAACAGGCAAGGGCTAGTACATAACCCCCGTCCAACACTGCTGGCAGAGGCAATAAGGGCGGCTTATGGGTGGTAAGCTTAGATATAGCCATCATTAGCTACTTCACTACGATTACTTCTCTTCTCCTCTGGCCACCTTATAACAATTTCTTCCAGTTTAATGAGTGTCTGTCGTAGTGAAGGATTTAACGACACTCTTACTCTACATGATAACCATGGCAAGTTCAGTTTTATGTCACACTTTTCAGTTTATGGTTTGAGCTAAAAAAAACTAATAAAAAATGGAGGCCTAGAAGAATGCGGCTTCAAATATATCAAGAGAAAATAAAGGATTAGGGAACAATACGAGTATATGCTGAGAAAAAAACTGCTGGAGAGAGAGAGAGAGAGAGAGAGAGAGAGAGAGAGAGAGAGAGAGAGAGAGAGAGAGAGAGATGAACGTGAGATAGCAGAGGAAGAAATAGGAGAAAGACAGAGAGAAGATGGATGTGAATGAGGAGTAAACAAGGCGGCAGGGGCTGACAACCTTGGCAGGAATGCTTGCAACGCACCAGGTAAACACACACACACACACACACACACACACACACACACACACACACACACACACACACACACGAAGGGAAAATTTTTGAAATGGTTTTATACATGTCATGAAAAGAAATGGGCAGATGAAATTATGAAACAGAATGGAAAATTAGACTCTTATGGCCTACATCTCCCTTCCTCCACACGCACAGGCAGTATAACAAACACACCCTCTTACACTCACTACCTCACACGTACACACAGTACCAAATAAACTGTACACACTGCAACACAAGCCACAAACACACACACTTTCATTCACACAAACAGAGCCAGACAGCGGTTGAGAGGATCCAGGCACTTAGACTACAAGCATCAAATATACTGTTTAAACACACCCAGTCCCTGCATGGGGAGAAAGTAAAAAATAAATATCTACGCAAAACTTGTCCCATTCAGGTAAGTTACGGGATGATAGCACACACTCCACTATCACCAGCATACTTCACCACACACGCATGGGTCATAAGCGGTGATAAATTTCAGTAAAACAGTATGCATGAACTTGACAGACGCTCCAACACATCAGTAATAAAACACAAGGCAGGAAAATGAGGGACTTTCACCGATGAGAGGATTAGAGTGAGACGGGAGCCAGAGAGCGTAGAGCAACTTGTTTTAAAGGAGGGATCAGTCTCTCTAGACTCTCTCTCTCTCTCTCTCTCTCTCTCTCTCTCTCTCTCTGTATGTGTGTGTGTGTGTGTGTGTGTGTGTGTGTGTGTGTGTGTGTGTGTGTGTGTGTGTGTGTGTGTGTGTGTTACGTATTTGGATAGAGACGTGGTCCACACATTCCATGGCGCTCTAGGGAAGTGGTCAGGCCTGAAATATTGGGATGTCAATCACTCCTCACCTACAGTAGTAACATATACCCCAGAACGGGCTGATATTCTCTCTCTCTCTCTCTCTCTCTCTCTCTCTCTCTCAACCAGACAAATCACGGGGTGGAAAGTAAGGAGTAGGTGCACCCCACGCAACAACACAACAATGCACGCCACAGAAATTAGTATGAGAAGGAGGGAATACATGGAAGCGCTTGGAGGTTGGATACAGGATAGAATAAAAAATCAAATACCGTTAACACAAGAAAGACTGGAGATAGGATTCAGAATGAGAGGATACATGGAAGTACTCGTGATACAGGCAGGTCGGAGACAGGCGACAAGGGAAGAGAAAATGAGAAATGAAATGCAGCTAACACAAGGAAGATATTAAAAGGGGATACATGGACGTGTACCTGTATGAGGGATCGAATAGATGGGAAAAAAAAAAAAAGAAATCAGATGCATGTGAAATAAGGATGATTAAACAGGATTATAGTCAGAGGAAACTGTGGGGGGAGATTCTGTTACTGGGAGATGGCTGTGGGCTATGTAGATAGAGGCAAATATTTGAGGATTACAGAGAGACGATACACGAGAGGCGCCCATGTAACAGGGGGTCGGATACAGGATATAAGTGGGAAAATAAGAAATCAAATACCGGAGACAAATGGCTTAGAAAGAGGATCTACAGTGGGAAGTTACAAGGAGGGGCCCGCGATACAGGGGGCGGATACAGGTTACGTCAAGATACAAATGACATACAGGCGAAAGAGGGAATATTAAGGGAGAATATTTACAGTGAAAGGATACATGGAGGTGCTCGTGTTACAGAGAACCAGGTACACGATACATAGAGGGAGGAGAACAAGAAATCAAGTAGAAGTGACACACGGAAGATAAGGGATAGGATTTACAAGTTGCAGTGTAGAGCAGAGGCAGGGGCTGGAGGCACGGCTGGAGGGAGGGTTAGGCTACAGCGGGGAGGGTACAGGCACCCGACAGACCTGCTCCGCCCTCGGGTCCACACACACACACACACACACACACACACACACACACACACACACACACACACACACACACACACACACACACACACACACACACACACACACACACACACACACACACACACACACACACACACACACCGCAAACGCTGTACTCACAAACATTCTTGAACTTAAGTCGTATACCAGACCGCCTGCTCAGGGTTTGTATCCAGGCATATTTTTAAACGTCCTTTCAACCGAGCATTATGGTTTGCACAAAATGGATGCGTGTCTTTACAACAGTCACTCAAGGTGGGCGTTTTTCCTCATTTTTAATCGGGCGAGGTAGACATGGTGGCGTCTCTGCTCTCTGATGAAGTGCTCAGTTCTACGCATTATGTTCTGTACCACCAACTATTTTTTTAATGTAATGGTATCACACGCACTACTGTAAAAACAGGTTACGCAGGTCACCAAGTCTGTTTGTGCAAACTTATTTCAGCTGCACACATCATGAAACAAAGCATCAACACGCTCTAACCAACATGTTCGATCCAGTTTACGTCGCTGGATTGTCTCATACTTTTATCATCATTTATACGGACACAACAAACTTCACAAGCCAGAGTAAACAAAGTGACAAATACGACAGACCACCTCCTAACAACCATTAACTACTATGCCGACTTGATTATGGGGAAAATGGCTATGACGCTTTATGAGGACTTCCCCTGTGCCCATCTGGACGAGAGGGGGGGGGGGTTAGAGTTGGCAAATATAAAGGTACAGTAAATTATCAGTGAGAGATTAATCACCCATGCTAGCAACGAAGATAATATAAAAGAAAATATTGTACAAGATGAGGAGCAAAAGACAAAAATAACGAAGAATAAATACCACACACACACACACACACACACACACACACACACACACACACACACACACACACACACAGAAAAGTATTAAACAAAGATAAAAAAAAAACTAAAATAGCAGAGAGATTACAAAAGAATGGCAGTGATGAACATGATGTACAAGGCAATATCATACTAGCTAAATCGGGAAGCAAGACAACTGAAGTGGGCATAAACAGCTAGGTCTACAAGAAATAAACAAAAATAAATAAAGAAATAAAGAAAGAAAGAAAACAGATTACAAAAACCGTAACTGATGCAATTAATTTCGGATCATATTTATTAAGTATCTTAATCATATTCCAAGATAAAGAAGCCTCTACGAGTATAGCAATTTACTGTCACCAGAAAGAATTTTACTCTTCGTATTCTTTCACTGTAACAAGTCTCTCATTTAGTAGGGAAATGAATGATAGGTAACGGTGTATGAGTGACGATGACGGAATACACAAACATTCTTTTACACAACTGAAGATCAAGATGGTTTGTAAATAAGGTTTTGTAAATAAGGCAAGTAAACTGGTCCTTGTTATATACTTAATCTGCTGTTCATCAGCAGACGTTTCATTCTCTCTCCAAACCCCCCTCTTTTCTCCTCCCAAATTTATTCTTTAATTATATTCCTCTCTCTCTCTCTCTCTCTCTCTCTCTCTCTCTCTCTCTGAGTTCGGTTCATCCTTACACTCAACCACACTTTCCTTGCCTATGCTACATGACTAGAGTAATAATGAAGAGAGAGAGAGAGAGAGAGAGAGAGAGAGAGAGAGATGAAGGAAATGTATATTCAGGACTAGGAAGGGGGTGGGGGAGACAGC